>NW_015386405.1:2383595-2432150 GCF_001527695.2 Protobothrops mucrosquamatus | reverse complement strand
TATCCCGTCCCCGTAGTACAGCATCTTTTACACTCGGGGGACGGGAACGTGTTTGCGAAGCTGGATCTCGCTCAGGCGTACCAGCAGTTGCCGGTGGACGAAGCCACCGCAGAAGCCCAGACCATAGTGACTCATCGGGGGGCGTTCAAATGCAACCGACTCCAATTTGGGGTGAGCGTAGCCCCAGGACTTTTTCAGACTGTTATGGAGCAGTTGCTGCAAGGCATTCCGGGGGTGGTGCCGTATTTCGACGATGTCCTCATCTCCGCGACATCGAGAGACCAGCTGAAGGATCGCCTGCGACAAGTCCTTAGTCGGTTTCAGGCCCAGGGATTGAAAGTAAAAAGAGACAAATGCAAACTAGGGGTCCCAAGGGTAGAATTTTTGGGATTCTTGATCGATGGCCAGGGCATCCATCCCACAGACGAAAAAATTAAAGCCATAAAGCAAGCACCCACACCAAAAAATAAAACAGTCTTGCAGGCGTTTTTGGGACTCTTAAACTTCTATGCTGTCTTTTTAAAACAGAAGGCAACAGTAGCGGAGCCACTCCACCAACTTTTGGGAAAGGTGACCACGTGGACCTGGGGCCAGAGGGAAGCACGAGCTTTCGCAGCTGTTAAGGACCTGCTCACGTCATCCAGCGTCCTAATTTAGCACTCGGACACCCTCCCGCTCCAACTCACGTGCGACGCATCGCCTTTTGGCATCGGAGCCATCCTCAGCCACGTTCTACCCAACGGCAGAGAGGCACCGATAGCCTACTATTCCAAGACTATGTCCCCAGCTGAGCGAAACTACAGCCAGCTGGACAAAGAGGCCCTCGCCATCGTGGCTAGCACAAAGCGATTCCACGAGTACCTATATGGAAGGCATTCTGGGTCATCACGGACCACAAGCCTCTACTGGGACTGCTGGCGGGGGACAAACAGACTCCCCAATTCCTGTCACCCAGATTGATCCGTTGGTCGATATTCCTCGCGGGGTACGACTACGAGTTGATCCACAAACCCGGGACCAGCATCAGCCATGCAGACGCTCTCAGCCGATGCCCAACACCCGGCCACATCGCCGACCCAGCNCATCTGCATACAGTTTCATGCCCGTTGCTGGTTGGCTAACTAGCAACGGGGTCTTACCAGCCAATGGAATTGTGTGATTACAAGCCAGGGGAATCCCATAAAAGAGGGCTCCCCTGGCCCAGATGCCAGTCCGGATTTACTTTATGCCTTGCCAATAAACCGAGAGCTGACTGTCACTCGACTCATGTCTTACTGCCTGTGCGATCTAACAGACTGGTTCTTCCATGGCACAGACTTACTGCAAAAGGAAATCATTGGCACCCACCCTTTCCAGACCAAACAAAAACATTTGTTATAATTTGAAAATGAATGGATACATTTGAACCTTTATTTTGGTGACTTTCTCTGATTTTCTAGGAGACTTCCAGGTAAGAAAAAAAAAATGGCAAGAGAGAATCACTTGCCTTTTCTTTAGTATTTCTCATTGATAATCTGTTCAAAAATGTATGCACGTCCCTTAGAATTAGAATGTACCTTGAAAATATCACTTTGGTGAATATCAAGAGACTATCAAACATTCTAGTGAATACAAGTAATAAGTATGTATTTCAAGACAATAAGTTTATTGGATTTCTTCTCTTGCAAGATTTATGGTCTGATCAATTATAAAAGAAAAAGTGAAACAGACTTCATTTTCTCTTACTAAGCCATGTAAGTATTAGATACAAAAAAACTGACAGAAACTTGCATTTCAGAGAGAATTAGATTGGCTACTATTTCTGAAAGATGTTTCATCAGGTTCTATCAAGGGGGAAACTCCTGGATATTATAGGATACATTTTCTTTTTCAGGTAAGAAAGTTATGTTTTAAAAATCCAGATAGGAAGGTATTGAAGGGGACGGGATACTGATAAAACAGTTATTTAATTTTCTATGTCAGAAAGAAATGACCAATGTTCCATAGCAGCTGAGTGAGCAGTAAGCCAAACAGATAGTTTTACCTTTTTCAGCAAGAAATTTGAATTTCCAAACCTTAAAGACAAAATTTTCTTGGTTCACAAAACCAAAACCTGCCAAATGGGAATCATGCCATGGCCATTCTGAGGGCATCACCAACAAGAAGAATGTGGACAATAGAAAATGACTGCAGCATTTCATTAAATTGTGAGCATTGCCTCATTAACATTATAATTCTGGACCAATTTTAAAGCTGTCTTCAACACTCATTAACCCAGCTGCACTCTAAAATGCACTTACTGTGAAAATGGAGAAAATGATGGCTTTAGAAGCACTTGCTGTATAATTACTTCAAAAGTTTTGCACACTTCATTTGACTGAGGTCTTTGACATTCTCTGTTCTTGGAAATACCTCAACATTGTCATCAGGCATTTGAATGCATCATTTGAAGCTGATGTTCTGAAGGTGGTTCATTTCAGCCATTCTAATCCAGACTTGCCTGGTCTTGGCTAATCTTCATTAGCAATGCAGATCAATGACAATAGTGATTTACAGAGCAAAAGATTAATCCCAGATGCTCAGAAGGATGCCATAGCTGATGGGGTGAAAAGCTGCCAAAATATCCAGATGCAACAGTACATATATATTTCCATCTGTCCAAAAGTCATAGATGGAAGGCAGCCAAAGGCAGCCACAGCTAACACTATATCCCTCATGCCATGGTCAAGGGTAGATGTTTACCCAATCTATTATACAAGGTTTAATAAACATATTGTTCATGATGGACAATAAGGTTGTTAGTGGCATATACAGTACAACCTATGCCATTTCTTAGCTCTAACACAGTCCTGATTTATTCAGATAAGTGGAGAATTTCCTTCCCTTCCTTCTTTTGAATTCGTTAGTAATATATTGCTTGCTAAAGGGCAAGATCTAGCTGTTTCCAGGCTAGAAGTGGAATTGTAACAATCCACTACCTCAAGAATATGGTGATCAACATCTTTCTCAAAAACAGAAGATTAATCGGCAATAACTTCACTCTATTTCATAACATAGCAGCAATTACTCAAAAGTGGCCAAATGATTCTGGCAAGGGATTAAGCCTATGTTTCTTATTAGACATCTACCAGTGTTAAGGTCCTGTAGTTGGCATATCAATGAAAGCTGATTTAAGTGATCGTGGTCATTGCCTCAGTTGGAGGACTAAGGAAGTCAAGAAGCTCCCCCAAATTACCTACCATAGTGCAATGCTATTCAAAACAGCATATCCATAACTTTCTAACATTGTAGTACTACCAAAGAGCATCTCTATTTTGTCTGGAATCAGTGTTAGTGTATTGTTTCTCATTGCACCCTCAGAACTGCAATATAGCCACTAATCCATCCTTAATGCAGAAGATGATCTGTTTATGCTAATGGAGAAACTTAGAATCCATTATACAGTTCCCTGATAAAAACAAAATATAAATTACGCAGATGAATTGTGTTATGTGTTGGTCTTGTAACAAACTGGCTCATTGTTTTAATAGCTACTATAAACCTTTGAGTCATTCCACACAAACTAGTCCCAAATTGGATATTGATGTTCCTCAGGATCATAAGACTTAAAGGTCTTCAATAAGAACTCTGTCAGCTTACTCACATATTCCATTAAGCATAGAGAAATAACATACTGACACACTCCCCAATCTATCTCTGGTTCCACCAATACAATACCAGCCCACCTGCCTGCCCTAGCCAGGTCTCTATTACACAAACTATATCAATTTTCTCAACCACAATAAAATATCAGGATTTCAGCATTCATTGTCAAACAGAATGATTTATTATCAATTTATTGCAATAAAAGTTTCACTATGATCCAACATTCTATTTGGATGAATTATGGAGAGAGAGATTGTTTTTCATCAAATTAAATACTTGGTCTACCTACGCCATACTTAATTCTTCAGCTGGAAGAAGATCTCTAGATTTTCCAAGAGAAATCAACCTCATCATAAGATCAACATCACTTTTGACAACAATTGAGGGGGGCTGAACTGGGCCTCCATTCTATCACATATAAAATGTGTGTATGTTACACAATTCAACTAATGTTCTCACAGTTACAATAGAGTTCTGGCAACTGTAGCTTTAATCCATTCCTTTCTTTCCTTTTTCATTAGAAATTGGTTTATGCTTCAGAAGGCTTTCAGAATCTAGATAAAATGGATTGGGAACAGTTGGCAACCAAACAAAATCTACCCAAATACTACATACCTCCATGTGTTTATACTTCTAATGCAAAAACAGGCAGGTTCCTGAAAACGTCTTAGCAACCTGGCTGGCTGATTATTTACCATCCTACCTGGAGGTCATTATTAGCTATTTAGTGTTCTTTGATTATCTGACAGGTGGCTATAAACCTTGATGGATGCCCCCTGCCAGCAAAGCAAAATGTGATCTCCCTCTCCTCAAAAGTTTGTGAATCTTAATAGCATAGATTATTTGATTGATGCACACACTGCCATTTAATTACAGGAATAAATGAGGAAGAGGAAATTTGTTACTTCCCCATTTATTATTCCATAATTAGACTGCAAATAATCAGGGCCCATGATTGGCTAAAGGGAACGTAGAAATTATTTACTGTAGCTGTCTTTGTAACAAGATAAAAGGGAAGCATAAATTATCCTAAAGCTAGGACAAGACAAAAGTTAAGAATATTTAAAATAAAAATAAAAATCTCAGTAAATTTAAGACTGAATTTTCAGCCTGTCAGGTGAGCAATTTATTCGAGCAAATGAAATGCTTCTACTGTACAATGACAGAGTACTTTTTCAGTATCTAATATTTATGCGTATGCTATTTTGGAGTGCAGCATTGATCAATATCATAGCAGAGAGCAAGGCATTTATCTTGCCTTTTGGCTTGCATATAACACACTCTGCATACTTTGTTTAACATCCAAGCCCAGTGAACAGACTAAAAGGATTGTGATACTGTCAAATCTCCAAAGTTATTGGATCTTAATTGTGGCAACTTGATGCTCACTGAAAAATTTAATTAAATATTAACACCAATTAGAATTTGCCAGTTTGGTTTGGATATAGTACTAACTTTTCTTTGCTACTGTTTGATAACCAGGGCAGATACTAGCCTTCAAAAAACTTGAGGAATCCCACTATTGACAAGAATCTCTCTGGTTGCCAGCTGTGTTGTTTCAGATGTTTTCTCAATTATTGCTCTAACAGCAATGGTAGAAAAGCTGTGCACCTTTAGAAAATGATTCCGAATAAGTGTTTGACACCTCATATGGGGGCAGAATCTTTCTGCTATTTTGGGCTTCTGAGTAAGCTTAGAAAAAATATATTGCTGTTCCAAAGAATCCACTCGTTCAAGTTAAGGCAACTTCAAGCACAAATCTTCGCTTTTAGGATTGATGGAAGGCTTAAAAATGTGACTGTTATAATAAATAGGAAAGAATAGTGCTGGTGAGAAAAAAATCAAGGCAATAGTAAGAGAGGCTAACAGAAGACAGCTAGATGCTATGACGGACAGCACAAATATGAGCTTACAAGAATTCAAAGAAGCTGCTACTGACAAATTATCCTCTTGTCCACTGGATCAAGCAAAGTTCAGAGTAGGGGACAATAGGTCTGTGCTTGCATTCACCATAAAACCTGAGGCTCTGTTTTTGAGTATGTGCATCATCCATAGGACTTCAAATGGATAAAACCCAGTCCAAGGTTGTCTCCAGCTACAGAAATAATAATTTGCTTCTCCTATTTGAAGGGATTGGTTTGCAGTAGCATCATCAAAATCTTCTGAGTCACTGATCAGAAGAATGAGCAAAAAGATTCCCAAATGCATCAGGAATGATTTAGCAATTTACCAATAACAGATATTGCTGTCTAAAAGGAGGGAATGACTCAATTATACAGTCTAGAGGCTAAAATTACCTAATTACACAAGTGAATGTTCATCCTCCATCATTTGTTAAGGACCCAGGACTCATTCCCTTCCCTTTCTTGATACATCCACAAAATGTCCAAAGTATCCTTAGAAAGGGAACCCATGTCCAATCTCTTGCAGGAATACTAATGTTCACCATTATCTCTAGTTTACAGAGGCACCTTTATGTTCTCCAAAATTGGATTTCTGCAGATGCAGTAACTCTGAGCAGTATTTTTTTTCTCAGTTTCAGCTAAGAGGTTTTGAGTCAATTTGAGTCAATTCTTTTTTTTTAAGTATGTAACATCTATAGAGAAAATACACGAGAAAAGGAATGGGTCAGATCACTAATTCTAACTATGTAATTATCCTAATAACTGGACTTTTACCAAGTTACTGACATAATTTTTAAAAGTGCACTGATCTCTCAAACAATGTCAAGTATTTCACATTGTAATGGATATATTCAGATTATAAAATCTCAACAAATACGTAGATCAAATGCCAAAGAGTACTGGATCTAGAAAAATAAAACTTTCAAGTAGATAATTTAATAAATTCTCATTTGTATCATTTATGCTTCAAATCTCATCTTGCCTTTTTATCTTTTTCATTAGCATGCAATTTGCTTCACAAACAGCCTTGTGCAATATATCATCTTCTGTATTTAAATTTTGGTGCTTTTCCATAACAACTCATTAAAGCTGATAAGTCTTTCTCTAGGATTGGGCATCTGTCCTATACAGCTGCATCGCACCCTAGAAAAATTTGTGTTTGAGTTAAAGAGTTGTCAATGAATGCTACACGGGCACTCATATATGTTGTAAATTACTTTCCCCCCTTTTAATCTGAAGTGCAGCACAGCCCTAAATTGTATGTTTTATTTCTACATTATTTCAATATACTATATAGTAGGAATGTAATGTATACTGGATCTGGCTGAAGCACAGACCCAAGGCAGGATGGAATAATTTGGAGCAGCCTCAACAGAGCTTTACAAAAAGCAACTGGACTTTCTTGGTTTTTTTCCCTTGAAAATGTTTTGATTCTCATCCAAGAAGCTTCTTCAGTTCCTGAAGAACTGAAAAGCACCTTTGGGACAACCATGACCTGGATGATTGAGAATCTCCATAGACAATTTGGAATAGATTTCCTTGTAGGAATTTGGAGGGTTCTCAACCAATAAGTGAGTCTTTATTTTATTTATCAAACTTCTCCCCAATGGGCTTACAGACATTGAATAAAATACACGATACTGCATTAAAACAATAAATAAGGATCTTAAATTTAAATTCCAACCCAAATCTATTTGTTAGTGATCTTTCCACTGTACCATAAAAGTAATGGAAAGCAGCTACACTACAAAAACTGACCTTTAAAACTTTATATCAATGACCATGGTGGGAAAATAGAAAAAAGAAATATGGAACCCAGTGCCCAATGTATTTGTCTTCAAATCAGGCCACTTATGGATGTCCCAATTAGTGTATTTGAGTAGTTTTGAAGTGATGGAAAGTCAGACTAAAAATAAGGGTGGAGTAAGATCTTGGGGACTGAGAATAATTCAGAATATCACTATTTGTTTCATCTCTTGTCATCACATTGTCAGTATTTTTTGAGCTGTTAGCTAGCTGACCCAATGTAGTGATTGATGTGCTTTTATGGAAAAGATCTATAAGCTAACTTAGTACATTTCCTCAATCTTTTAAAATCAGTTCCATAACATTTAGGAAAGAGTGTCAACATTCTCTATCAAAATTCTTCTGCATGTTTCCTCATTCTCAAAATAACCAACCTGCTGGCATGGGAGGTTTTTCCTATAGGGTAAATTGTATCACATGCTGTATCAGAAGAAAAACATTATGTACACATTTAAGAAGAAAACAGAAATTAAAATTTAGGGTTTTAAAAATTATAGTCCAAAAGCTGTGATATGTCATGGAATTTGGCATTCTTTTTGTATATAAATACCGTTTTTATACCATTTAACTTGGGTGATTTTTTTTTAAATAGTCATATCTATTTCTTCTTTTTCTAGACTGGTCTATGGATTTTATAATTGCTCCTTACTTGATTACCAGATCAAATTAGACTATCTCAGATAAACCTAGGCCAATGGACTATTTTTATAATTCCAAACTGGACTCTTAAACCAACTGGTTAGTATCTACAGAGCCTTAAAGTACAGCAAACCTACATATACTCCCACAACAAATTCAAATAAATTTGTCACTAGTGAAAGCTAATAATAAAGCGAATATTCCCAAAGATTCATTGAAAAAGTTGTGTAGATAAATCATATACTTTTTTGTAAAATGTATGTTTTTTTCTTTCTCTCTTGATATTTTCAAGTACACCAGACTGTAAGATGTAAACATATCTAATAAAGAAACTAGCAATAACTTTTCACTTAATGGGTAAAAATGCATCAGATAATATCCATTTAGTGCAGCACTTAATTAGATCCTATCCATCCTCACCGTGGAATGAAATTTGTTTTACAATCACATGACTCAGAATTGCTATTTTTTTCATAATTTATAAAGGTTAAGAAAATCAATTAATTGAAGAAGAAAACATCCAGCTGTTAGCTGAACTCTGCCATGATGGTGTACAAATACATGCAGAGGATTTTAATAAGTTCTCTTGGCACACTCTGTGGATTTATAAAGTGTTTAGAAGAGACAGTATTTTGATTTTCAAAAGTGTTTTCCTCTCAATATTTAATAATAATAATAATAGAGCAATTGCAACTGCTAATCACTAAATAAGTAAATATGGATAATTTCAAGAGCAAAGGGGATGAATTTATCTTGAAGTCCTTGATTTGTGACCACAGTTGGCATCACTATTTCTGTTGCTAAACAAGGCAGTTGTTAAGTGAGTCACACCTTTTTTTGCCACAGTTGGTAAAGGAATCATTTCTATTAAGTGAAATGCACAGTTGTCAGGCAAATCCAGCTTCCCTTACTGACTTTCCTTGTCAGAAATCAGCTGTGAAGGTCACAAATGGCAATCACATGATCTTGGGGGCTGCAACTATTGTAAATGCATGCTATTTGCTAAGCTCCTAAATTCTGATCACATGACTGTGGGGATGCTGCAAGGTTTGAAAGTGCAAGTACCAGTCATATGTCACTTTTTTGCAGTGGCCATTGTAACTTTGAACGATTGCTAAAAATGGTTCTAAGCTGGAATACTACCTGTATTCCTAATGTTTCGGAAAACCTCATTGTTACTGTAAATCTATATCCTGTAACTAAGCCGTACTGAACACATTTGCTTTTACTCTGAGAAAAGATGTGTATGGTATTGTACTGCAAGATAATATTTTGATGCTAATTCTATTCCCACTGAATATATAGGTAGTCCTTGACATACGACCACAATTGAGCTCAATTTTTTTGTTATTAAGTGAGACAGTTGTTAAGGGAATCTTGATCCAGTTTATGACTTTTCTTGCCACAGTTGCTAGGTGAATTGCTGCAGTTGTTCAGCTAGCAATGCGGTTGCTAAGTGAATCTGGTTTCCCCATTGACTTTGCTGGTCAGAAGGTTGCAAAAGGTGATCACATGACCCTGGGACACTGCAACCATCATAAATATGAATCAGTTGTCAAGTGTCTGAATTTTGGTCACTGACCATGGGGATGTAGCAATGGTTGTGAAAACGTGAAAAACAGTCATGCCGCTTTTTCAGTGACGTAACTTTGAATTTTGAACGGTCACTAAAGGAACTGTTGTAAGGCGAGGACTACCAGTAATAAGATTTACTTCTAGTGGATAGATTAGTGGCCTATCAGGTGATATTCAGTTTGTTTCTATAGATTCTATAGATTCCCCATGAATAAACTGATTGTAAATTAGTATAATTTAGGGCTGTTTTCAGGAGCGCTGTGTTATATGCTTATATTGAGAGTGCTATTACACTACCTTGAGCTCCTGCAGAAAGGTGAGATACCACCCAACAAATAAATGTCATGTATGGAACTAGTGTGATTGGACTAACTTGGAAGACACAGGCTCAAACGTACCTTCAACCATGGAAACACTCAGATTCAATTTGGGTTAGAATAATCCAAACAAACTTCATAGGACTGTTCTCATAAGACTGAAATGAAAACAGAACACCATATAGGACACTTTAAACTTCTGGAGGAAAGGAAGGTACAGATCTAACAATCAGATAAATATTGTATAATCTATCTTTATTATCTTGAATATCTGCTGTCCTGTGTGGTGTTCATTTGACTTCCTCATCCTTCAGTTGCCTAGAGCTCCCCCGCACTTTCTGATAACATAATCCATTTTTTCATAATGCTATACATGCCTAGAATTTTCTTTTAAATGTTAGCAAATTCAAATGTCAAGACTTATACTAGATATAAAGAAGCACATTTGTCTCAGTGGTATATCTAGCCTATTTGATAGCCAGAGTAGATCATTTTTAATATGTCCCCCTCCTTGATTGCTGAGAGCCAGTTTGATGTACAAGCATCAGAAACCAGGAGACTGGGGGTTCTAATCTCGCCTTAGTCACAAAACCAGCTGGGTGATTTTGGATCAGTCACTACTCTCAGAACTGACAAGCTTTTTTAAATAAAAATGCTGCCAAGAAACTGCAGGGGACAGTCACCAGGAGACAAAACTGACTGGAGGGAGACACATTCTTTTCCTCTGTTGCTGCTGTGCTGATGACAATTACCAAACAGCTGCTTAGAAGTCACACAACAGCTACCCAACTCCACACCCATCATTAGTCCCTCATGTATTTTGGTAGCACCCTCATTATTGCCTGCACCTGGGGCGAACAATCTCTCTCCTCACTCTTCCCATTCCCTGCCAATACATTTTTTTCCTCTTCTCGGTAGTTGCTTTCTTTTCTCTTTCCTCTGTTTTTTTTTAACTTTTAAAGTTTAAATTGTAAGCTCTTTGTAACACAGCTGTTCTGGGGGTTTTTTGGTTAGTATATAGAACATTGATGTTATCCTTGCTGTTTTCATTGATCTTATTATGCTTTTGCACAATAGTTAAAGAAAAACAACAACAGTTTTCTCCATTGCACAAATGTTATATATGCAAAGCATATCTTCCAGTTCAGACTATTATGCAATAAAACAAGCCTGTGAGACTGTTTGCCCTCATAGGGAACTTTTCCCAGATTAGCTGCTCCCTAAAAAATTTGAAATACAAGTCCCATCAGCAAAGCAAGAAAGAACGGACATGTTTGTCTACAAAATCTGCAGGAACCATTTTGATAAAGGCAAAATAACAGGTTGTATCACAGTGGTTCTCAACCTTTTTAATGCCGCGACCCCAACCGGTCGTAAGTCGAGGACTAAACCGGTCATAAGTCGAGGACTAAACCGGTCGTAAGTCGAGGACTACCCAACCGGTCGTAAGTTGAGGACTTTCCCTGCTCGGGAGCGCCGCACATGCGTGGTTCCGCCCCCTGCGCCGGCCAAGGCGTAGCTGGCAAGCGGCAGAGACGGAGCAGGCCGACCACCAGCTGGCCCAGCCCAAGGGAGGTAAGGCACCCGCCGGAAAAGGGGGAAAAATGGCAGACAAAAAAAATGGCGGACAAAAAAAAATGGCGGACAGCCTTGCTTGGCGACCCCCATGAAATGGTTGATCGACCCCAAATGGGGTCCTGACCCACAGGTTGAGAACCACTGTTGTATCAGGAGTATGACAGCTCCTGCCTGACAAGAAAGCGAAGGTCCCTGAATTCCTACCTCCCCTGTTAGATTTATTAATTTTTCTCTTAATTTTTCAATGGCACTATCTTGCTTTTGTGGTGTTGAAATGCATCAGCTTAAGAGTCTGGCTCCAAGTGCTTGAATAAATCAGATTCAAACCATTTTGTGAATCAATTAAATGCTACTGTGTGGAGTGTTGTTTCCTCCCCATTTAGATCATCTTAATTGGGCAGTTCATATTGCAGCTAATGTGCTGCCTGTCCTTTCGTGCTTATGGTGTCCTCCCCATTTATATCTCTATCACCTCTGATAAGCTTAGAAAAATAAACTGTATTATTTCTCCAGAATGTATTTAAAGAGAGAGAATAAATGTGGAAAAGCAGGCAAAATTTAAGGCTAAAGCTTGATCTGGAAAAAAACCAACAACAATGAAATCCAGTACCAGTTACAAATGCCTATATATTGGTATGAATGAAATACCTTTTCTCACCTGCACCTAATTTGGTGTAGACATGACCTGACAACTTTTTTTTTTCTTCCTGTCACTTCATCCTCAACTCATATCTGAGGCAGCTTAAAGTTATTCCTGCCTGTTCTGATGTGAAATTATTCTCTCCGCCTGCCTTTAAACAAGCAACAAGCTAGTGCTGTTTGGAAATTACCAGCTAAGCTGGAAGAAGAGGTCAAGGGGACAAACCAGCTTGGAATTATTGGGCAGCCACACAAGACATTTAGCTTGTTCTCCCTCAAGATCCATGAAAGCTTATCTGGTTGTTCTCAAGGGAAGTCAAGCAGTCTGGGGAGATTCTTGTAACTTTGGTAGAAAATAATAAAGCCGCTTACCTGGCTGTTTGTGAGTAGCTCTAGTTGCTTGTGCCTAACAAGTACTGAGGGTTCAATACTCAGTGCACCCTAATTCACTGACCATTTCATTATTGTTGTACTCATGTGACCTCATAATCACCTAATCATGTATTCTGCCCTTCAGCCCTTAGGCAATGCTTTCCAGGGCCATTGTGCTTTAGGCAGAAAAAATGGCCAGTTCATTGAAACATGGATGTCTGTCTGATCTAGGAGATTTGAATCAACCTCATTAGCTGTGGCACTAGGCTAGGGAAAACATTTTTCTGACACTTTGCAGTGCAAGTCTTTTCCTGTCTGTTGGTTGTTTCTCTGGCTACATTTGAACAGGGCTTTTCTTACCGACATGCCTTGTACGTTGTACATAAAGCAGTATTTGGTGCCAGTCTCATATCTCTAGCAAGATACTGGTCACAACTGAGGTCGGCAAAATTTATGATGCCTTTTTTTGTTTCTGTTAAGTCAAAGACTGGTAAAAACAGTGAACTCAGGTACATTTTTTTTCCTCACTGTTTTCTCAAAAGTGCTTTTTCAAAAGGCAATTGGACTGGAGTTTTTTCTTTCTTTCTTAAGGAAAAAGAACAAAACGTTTTGCTTCTCATCCAAAAAGTTTCATCAGTTGTGATGGTGGTGGTGGGAGAATGGAAGACTAGGTACTGACAGTTGATAGTTGAGACTGGATAATGGGGGGATGGAAGGATAGATTCTGACAGGAGGGGGGGGAAATGGAAGGATTGTATTTTTATTTTTATTTTGCAGTTATCACTCTTCCTAATAGCTCTTCAGGCCACTTGAACAGTTTATCTTTGCTCTCAGAGTTACCTCATAATTTTTTCTTTTTTTGTATTTTCTTTTTTATATTTATTTATTTATTTATTTGTGCGTGTGTGTGTGTGTGTATATTTTGGATTCAGGTGACCCTGAGTTGACCCTGAGAAGTGAGCTAGAACATGCCAGTTTTGTTGATAGTTACTTTATCATGCTCAGCTGCTATTTATTTCATATTGTAGATTTTATTTGTTATATATTTATTTATTTTATTGCAAGCCGTCCGAAGCCACGTGTGTGAGACGGCTGCTACTGTACATCAATCAGTCAGTCAAACAAATAAAAGTGTCCATCTGTTCAATAAAAAAAATATTCTTGGATAGAAAAAAAATAAATGGGGATTTACTTAGGAGTTCATGATCTACTTGTGTGACATGTTACAGGCATTTAATTATTTTTCTAGCTGCACCAAAGAAACATTTCAACATTTTTGATTCTTCGGCACATATGGTGATGTGTATTTTTAGCTCTGACAATCAGTTTCACCACATTCAGAAAATGTACCCTTATTTTTTGCAAAGCCTTCTTCTCTTTGCACAACTTGTCTGAAATTTGGCACAATTTCTTCCCACTGGGTAGGGCTTTTAACAGGAAAGAAGAAAATGTGTTTTAATGAATTCTGTACTAAAAATTCAGACATGAAATCAGATCTCACAATTTGAAATGCAGAAGATCAGCAGCACTGGAGATGGGGATAGGAGTGGGGATCACAATGAGTAAAGGAGCATCACAAAACAAAGCCCACCCCTTTTCTAGATATGTCACAATTTCACAGGTGTAGCCAAAAGGAGCAGAGCTTTGTTGTGGTGATGCTGCTTTTTTCATTCTAAAGAAAGCAGAGAGATCGTGTGAAAGCCACTGGGTTTGCAAAATACTGGATTTGGTCCCCAAACTAAATAGATTTGAATGGGTTTTCATAAATGACTTTGGAAGAATATGCTACTCTCCAATAAATATCAGTGAAGACTTCCCACAAGAGGCAACTGTAGTGTTTGTTTTGTTATAGTAATCAAATATACTGAGAAATCAGTGTGGGCAAACAATATTCCCCTGTGGAGCTTTGTTGTCTCAGTAGGAAATCTTGTTTAGCATTACATTTAGCCAAGCCTTAAGCCTTTTTTTAAAAGTGTGAAACTAACAGGATGCCTCAGATTTAAATGTGCAGAAGAGATGTGGCAGCTGTGAGAAATTATGCTTACTATTTCCCATGTAGATTTGTAACTACTGTTCTTGATTACTTTTCTTTATACGCAAATGAGTCACTGAGAAGCTGAGGGATTAGAGTTAAAGAACCTTTGGCATAAATAAAGTTGAACTCCTGTCCAGAGCAAATTGGTAGCATTCACACACACCATTATCCTTATAAGTTCTGGAATGCCACAACATCCCCTTCTACTTGCCCTACGTTGCTTGCAATCTTACTGTCTTAATGAATGGGACATGGTTGTACAATCTCATGGTCTCTGTTTATTTTGAGAACCCTTTTAGACAGTGAGCTCATGAAAGAAGTAGGGGTGAATGATGCTTGTTAATTGGATGACTAGATAGCATATTTGCAAGATAGACACCATTCTGTGATTTCAATAAACACAGCACCTTTTTAAAAGCTGCAAACTTTTTACACAATCTTCTGTGAGAAAACAGAAATTTTGCAAAGTTTGGATAGCTAAATGTCTGTCTAGACCAGGGGTGTCAAACTCGCAATGCCACGTGACATGTCGTGATGTATCGCAATTTTTTTCCATTGCCGGCAATAGGGGGGTACAGTTTCAGCATGACACATCCAGCCCTTGGGCCAGCAGTTTGACACCCCTGGTCTAGACACATACAACTTGGAATTTCCTGAATTACTTCTAGAGACATACAATACTAGATACTATGATGCCCTTGAGTGCTTGCTATTGATCGTTGATGTAGATCAACTTTTCCATTTTTCTTATTATGGTTCATCACACAGTCAACCAGATGTTTTAATTGAATTTAGCATTTTGGTCTACCTATTGAGTCTTCCCTAAGGACCTGGGATAGGCAGAGATTGTTTAATAATATTAAATATATTATCCTAGATGTAAACTGTTCCAGGTAAGGCTGCCTTTTGCAATTGACTGATGGTGATTTTGGAAATGCTAATGAAATTCAAGTGGTGCTCCAGATGTTTTAGAATTGCATCCAAGGCGCCTATTACTAGCTTTGCTTTCTTTTGCCATTGTTCTACTTTTATTTGTTGGTCTTTGTGAATTTCTCCAGTTCTTTCTTTCATATTCTGCTGTTCCAGATATGCAGTGTCCATTATCCACAACTGTTAAGTCTGGTATGTTGAATGGGAGATGCTTGTCTGCACTTTAGCATCTACATTTTCCATTACTTTATTTATTTTGTTTTACCATTGTTCTTGCATTCAGACAAGTAGTATTTCTTGCAGATATTTCAATACACCACTCTAGAAACTTTGTTATTGTGTTGTTTGCAGCAGTTAACTAGGTGGTCTTCTGTTTCTTCAGTTTCCTTGAGGAGAAGTCATTTTCTGTCTCTTGCTGTCTTCTAAATTCTAGCTTCTATGCATTCATTTTTAAGGTTTGGTCTTGTGTAGTCAGAATTAGTCTCTCTGTATTTTTTTAAAAAATTCCTGCTGTTACCCATTGCAGGTCTTGTTATCTGTTTTTTTTTTTAATGTACTGGTCATGTAAAACCTTACCTTGTCATAACTCTTTTCTATTCTTATTCTTATTTAAAAGACTAAACAAAAAGCTAACATAAATAAAGTTTAAAACAAAATTAAAAATAGATAAAATAGATACAAATCAATTTTAAACAATAGAATGCAGGGAAATAGCAATCATATATAAAATATCATATGATTACTATAGTTTAGCTCTAGCCTATAGTACTACAAGATATTTCATACCATTTGTTAATCAAAATATCACTCCATTGAATTTTAAAGGTACTTAGTTAACACAATTGAAGTCACTGGAAAAACAAAGAGAAAGACAAAGTATAGTTCACAAACAATACCCTAAAGTCTACAATAAATTATATCTAGGTAATGTGCCAAATTAGTATATAAATTCTAAAATCCCAATTTTAGCACAAATCCTAAAGTATTCTAAAGTATTGTAGGCTAAAATAATTTCAATACAATCTATATATTTACCATTTAAATATGAAGTAATTCTAGACATTGAAGTATACTCCCCCCAAATAATTAACCATTCTTCCACAGAAGGGTCAAATAACTTTTCCAATAAACAACATAAGCCTTTTGTAACTGTTAATATATACAATTCCTATTCAGTACATTTTCAAGAAAGGTATGGCTTAGTGAGGTTTAATAAAGATTTTCAGACTTTTTCACATTAAAAATAATTCCCACAACCCTTGATCAAGAAGGCCATGGTTATAAGAATTGAAAATTGGCTGCATTAAATATTTATTCTTTGTTGTTAGTCCCTCAAAGAACCACACCAACTTTTGAGTTCCATGGAGCACAGTTTAAAAAACCCTTGTGGAACTCATATCTGAAGAATGTTATTACCCATCAGAAGCTTGATTAACCAAGATTCCTTTTCCCTTGGCTCTTGAACTGTGTCACCTAAGGAACAAAACCAAGACATGTATTAAGTCTTGGCAGGAGCTTAATGGTCTCATGGAGGCAATGACTTCCACAAGTATTTGAGGGAGTATATAAATAAGATTTGAGCTCCAACTTACTTTTGGCATAATACAGTTAAAGCCATCTCAGTTGAAACAGTTAACTTGTTCAGTTACGAGTCATTAGGTATCTCACTGGAAAACATATTTGGTGGGCAAGAATCAGGAGATTCTAACACATGATGCATAATTTCAGATTAGAGAGCCAGATTGGTGTAATGTTAAGAAACTGGAACACGATGAGTTTTCAGTCCTGCCCTACGCACAAAGCTATTTGGGTGACCTTGGGTCAATTACTTTTTCTCAGTCTTGAGAAGGAGGCAAAGCCACACCACTTCTAATCAATCTGGCCAAGAAAATTGCAGGAACTAATCCAGGAGTTAACAGTGACTTGAAGGCATCCTTCCTCACCCTAAAAAAAAACAAACCCCAGATTGCAGAAATGTATCATATTTGCAATGCTCTGCTGCATGAAAAAAAGATTCCTGACAGCAGAAAATTCTAAAAGTAGCATTTTCGGTTCTCAGACGTTCGATTCTCAACCTATTTCTTGTGGGGTTATTTTTATTCCAGTATGGGGAGACTACTGAAAAAATATCCTCCCTCCATAATTAATGGGAGGTCTCTCTGCCCCATATATCTTATGGCTGTAATCTCATTTTTAAATATTACAAGTAATACAATAGGCATTACTTCTGAAGTCTTAAGGGTACAATCATTAGAGTATCTAGAAGTCTTGACATGTGTGTATGCAATAAGCGTATGGTCATATGTGTTTACCAAAGCTGTGAAATTATTTGGGCAAGTGGGCACACATGAAGCACTTGTCATACTTCCATATCTTTTTCATGGAATCTTATGTAAGCTTCTGTAAGGGATTGCCAACAACTGCTCCATGCACGCTGACACATACTCTGAATTACTTTTCCTCTTCAAATCCACATTGCTCTGTAGCACTAATATGCAGCCCTAACTCTGTTATTAGCTTATGGATGTTGAGGGATAATAAGTAACATATGGGTGAAATAACTCTACTTTCTGTCTCTTTGAAAGACAGAATCTAAACCTGACAGGCAAATGCCTTGGCTTTTACAAAGTCTGTAAAAGATAGAAATATTATCTCTTTTCATGATAAGAATATTGCTGTTAAAAAAGGAGTCTTTTTCAAAACCAAAAGGAAAAAAAAATGAACTCCCTTAGGAGGAAAATAAGGCACTGACATTCACAAACCATTCTATAAATGTCAAGGCTGGCACATTTGCAAAAAAGTATTTTTCTTAAAGGAAGTTTTAAATTCAGTTTTGCAAATGACTTGCCGTGGGTCTCTTTATTTCTCCTCCTCACCCCTCTGATCTCCCTCCCCCATTAATCCAGTATTGGATTATTATTATCAGCATGTGAGTGTATATTACTAGCAATAGCACTTAGACTTATTTGCCGCTTCACAGTGCTTTACAACCCTCTCTAAGTGGTTTACAGAGTCAGCATATTGTCCCCAACAATCTGGGTCCTCATTTTACCAACCTTGGAAGAATGGAAGGCTGAGTCAACCTTGAGCTGGTCAGGATCGAACTGCTGGTGTGAGCAGTGAGTTAGCCTGCAGTACTGAATTCTAACCACTGAACCATCATGGTATAATGCCATACAACAAGAGAAATCTAGTTTGGCAATATCCGTCTCTTCCTTCTTCTCCCCTCCATCTATTTACCACATTTTAGTCTGATATTTTTAATTTGAATCTGCAACTTTTATTTTCAGGTTATTTTTCATATGTTTCATTCCACTTTTTATTATGTACCTTAAGTCCTAATTATGCTGATGGATATAGGGAACCCTTTTGACATTGTTAATGCAGTGAGCTCCATCTTTTATAGTGGCTCTGGAGTTTAAATTAATTTGCTACCCAGAAGACATTTTTGTGTGATGACTTCACTGTTGGTGGCATTTATGAGACATGTCCTATAAATGCTATATAAATTCTATCAGGTTAATAACCTGTGTTAAATTGATTGAGGATTAACAGGATGTAGATAAGAATAGAAGAATACAATAGAGCTGAAGGGACCTTGGAGGTCTTCTACTCCAGCCCCCTACTCGAGCAGGAGAACCTATACCAGAGACTGTCTAGTCTCTTCTTTAAAATCTCCAGTGATGGAGTGCCCACGATTTCTGGAGGCAAGCTGTTCCGCTGGTTAATGAATGGGATAAATGAATGGGCAAAAGTATCAGAGGGGGAAAAAAGAATTCTGAAGTTAATTAACCAAACCTCTCCTCTAAGGCTCAAATTAAACTTTTTAAGAACAAGTGATTAGGAATAAGAACGTTTGGGAATTGTAGCAAAGTGAGTTTGATCTTTCTTTTCCTTCTCTTGTTCCAGGCAAACCTCAGTCTAAATTGCCCTCAGTCCTGCAGTGATTGAGTGGTTAGTGCAGTGTTTCATAACTTGGCAACCTGAAGATGTGTGGACTTCAATTCCCAGAATTCCCCAGCCAGCCATGAATATTAGGGTAAAGCCACAATTATCTTATACTTATATATATACTTATATATTCAGTCATAGACCTATTCTCTTTTTTGCAGCTTGCTGAGCCTTGCTGGAACTCAAAAGTCTATTTTAAATAAACTTTTTTTCACTTTTTTTCCTGTTCCCGAAAGTCAGTGCAGATAAGTGTTAGAATAAGGAGCCTGCTAAAATTTCTAAGACACTTTGAGCCAAAAGTCATTGGGTTTTGCCTCTGTGTGTGAGGCTTTGGAAGGAAGTACTTGCACAGACAATATCATTTATGATCTTTAGTTTTATCTTTTGTTCTGGAACAAAAAAGGTTATCCGCAAGCAGTTTTACAATCAGGAAAGTATAAGCAAATATATTATATAAAACTATTAAAGCATAAAACATTTAAAAGTCCATAACCTAATTGCAAAAAGCTCCAATAAAAGTCATCCTCAATCCCCTTAAACTGAGCTTTTCTCCTGGTGATTTTCCATTTGCCTTCATGAAGTTTTCTTCACCATATGGAAGTTGTTTGCTATTATCAAGGTTTCTTTCTTTTCTTTCTTTTTTTTTTCATATTTCTTGCAGATTGGGCTGCTAGTCCAAGTCCATTGTTCCTTAGCTTTCAGAGATCAGTCAAAGCTGAGCAACAATCAAATACTTTCATATAAAACGTGAATTGGAGCAAAAGTATTTTTAGGGCCTGTCTGAGAAAAGAGGCAGCCATGGGATTTTTTTTTTAAACAAAAACCAAGCCATGTCTCCATGGAGACTACTAACTGATTTTAGGAATGAAAACTAGGCCAAATAAAGTGCAAGGCAGTAATGTCCTGCCTGTCATAGCGATACTCATGGATATTTGAGTTTATTTCTCACTGGATGGTGATTCTAGCAGTGATAAATCAGGTGTTTTGCATGCAAATGATCTTGGATTCAATCACTTTTCATATTAGGAATGGGGGAGAATGTCACTCTGTAATTTTGCAGAGCTATTGCCAGTGTGAGATTATTTAGTTGGGTCTGTGGTCTAGATATTTAGTAACACTGAGATTACTATCTTCAGCTTAATTTAGGCTTGAATTTAATTGGCTCTTCTAAAACAGCCTTGGTTTTCTTATTGCTTATATGCTGTTGTTCATCATAGCTTATACATGATTCTAGGAATTTCTATCCTTCCATTCTGAAGAGGTTTTACATCTCAGAGACATGATGAGACATTTTTTTTATGCCAAAGATCCTTGAATCAGACCTATGGTCCTCAAGTAGGACTGGAACCCTGAAAATCTGCTGCCAGTGATAACTGAATTAAAATATATTCAGTGGCTTTCCTATAATTCATGTTGTGACCTTAAAAAAAAATCTGTATCTCCTTGCTCCATCCACTATTTTCTGAAGCTATGATTTAATGCTTCAGCGCAAATAGGTAGCTATTCTATCAGTATTGTGATCTTTATTTTTCCATATTTTCTTGCCATTCTCTTCCTTTAAACACCATCATGGCCCAGATCCCTGTGATTAATGGTGCAATTGTAGCTATTCTTATAAAGTATATTGTGGAATCAGGGCATATGCATAAAAGATCAGAAGTAGTATATCTAAAGGTTGAATCATGGCAACTGGACCAATCTTTGTTAGCCTGAAATGTTTCATTGCTCATCCAAGAAACTTCATCAGTCAGAGCAAAATTAGTTAGGCAGAGAGTCAGAGAATCATTGGAATGTACCAACTTTTGCCAACTCCAGGGGTTTCTCCCTCAAATGAGTTGCCATATGTCAATGTAGACTCAATTATCCAGGTCAAAAAATCTCACATTAACGAAGATTGGTCTAGCTGCCATGATTCAACCTTTAGACATGCTACTCCTGACCTTTTATGCCATATGCTCTACTGAGAAAAATCTCAGTAGTTAAATTAAGCACTCTCTTTTTCTTGCCTTATTTAACCATGCAATTTGTGGACACAGTGATAAGGACATGCAAGTAGTCCTCACTGAACGACCCTAACTGGGATCTTAATTTATGTAGCTAAATGAACCAGCACCACTTAATGACAGCAATTCCAGTAGTTCCAATTATTGTTGTGCACATTTCTATACTACACAAAACATAAAATCTGTGTTTTAGATTAGAGTATTAACCACATTCCAATTGTCATCAATGCTTAAAAAATCTTACATTGTTAGTGCAGCACAGATGATATCTTTGCAATATAGTGTGTCCATATAACTTGTTTTGCTGAGCATGTGTTATTAAAGATTTAGAAGTGACCATTTCTGCCTAAGCTACACTGACATAATACTTCTCATTTTGAATCGTTCTTCCTACAATCCACACACAATCACTTCTCACACATACATATGATGAGTTCCTTCCTTTTCTTTTATGAGTAGTACAATGTAATACAATATTCAAATGGTAGGAGAAAATCATGGAATTGTACAATTCATGTTTAATCTGTAAGGACATGACTGAGTCCTCTTAATGCACATTTTTAATGTTGAGCTGAGATTCAAGTTATTTCCAGAAGGTGTAGACTATGTTAAATTAATTATTGTTACATGATTCTGAGTATTTTAACATCAGTTTGTAAGAAGTTTCAGATCTGTGGTGGCTGCTGCACAGGGGCCCACTAACATGCAAATTGTGCAATCATTATGCACATTAATAGCCTGTTACAGTAGTGTTCTAGGTCACATACAATACAGGCTGATACTTTTCATGCATCAAGCATCTCATTTAAATTATCCCCTGCCCTCCACTTACACATAAGGCAGACTACTGGGAGCAGATTTATTTTTACTCCCTTCTGAAGACATGACCTTACTTTTTTGTGTTGTCTCTTTGTTAACAGTGCCATTAGAGAGGGCTTCCAGACAAGGAAATAACCCTTCACTCTTTAAGTTTCTCAAATCTTTAATTGGTCACAAAATCACTATGGTTGCATCCTTGGTCAAAATACACATGTAAATGTCACAGTACAACAAAGCTCCAACTTTCTCCCATCATTTATATTTGTGTTGAAGAGACTTTATCACTGTCTCCCTGCAATGTGCCATATGCTACAGTTGCTATGAAATTTGCTTTAAGCAAAAGGTTAAAAGGTGAAGACAAATCAACTTCAGAGGCCACATTGCAGCTCTGAAGATGGTTGGGAATGAGTCATTATCTTTCAACCTAAAGTGTCTCAGTCAAGAAAATGTCATATACACTGTCATGAATTGTTTGGAAAATAACAGTGATTTAAATGTGATTAATACATAGCCATACAACATGTGGGTATAGTCAACCTTAAGCCTTGGATCATGTTTACTATTCAGAGTTTTTGGGTCTATGCATTTACCCCTCTCCCAAACAAATAAAAATAACATAGGATGTGAAAACCTAATCATTCATTTCTAAGCAAGGGACTTTGTTAACATAATCTCATTAGAAGGGAGAAAAAGAGAGTGTTAGGCCGCTGTCTGTTTAGGGTAAAACTACTCCATTAATTGTATTCTACAAAGAGACACAAGAGGAAGTTAACTCTGAGTAGCCAGAAGCATGTACTTCTGGGACAACTTTGTACTGAGATACAAGGGATAAGGGATTAGCAAAAAATCATGTGAGTTTATTTGGAAAAACAGAAACATTTTCTGATGAAGTAAAGTTGCCTGTAGATGCAACAAAATATATAGTGGAATACCTATGTTATTCTATATTGTTCTTAATTTGCAATTTGAATAACAATGTTTCTACATTTTAGGAGTTAGGTCAGAGTTGCAGTTATAGGAAAGAGTAACTAAACTGAGAAAGAGGGGGGGAGGGAGGGAGGGAGGGAGGGAGGGAGAGGGGGGAGAAGGGAAAAAATTAAAATATTAGCAAAAACTTTTTATCCCCTGCTCCTTCAGAATGGCTTTCAGTGTATATCCTTCTCTGCTTTTGATTTAAAAATATAATTTTATTTCAGCTTAAGAATTTCCCTTGGTATCAGTGATTGAAGTGGTTATGCCAATGTAGGGGAAAATCATCTTGGAATTTTAAAATAAAACAAATACAGCAAATCAGCTGAGTGCTTTTCTCCTATAAAAGATTTAGAGGAAGTGAGACAAATCTGAGCAGCACATATCTACTGCATCTTCCTTTTTTTTGCACAAGGGATAAGAATATTTTGTGTTTGTACAGGTTTGCTATGAGATTTTTTTTTTCCCCAAAGGTGCTTTGGCACCGTACTGTGGAATGCTGAGACCTACTGGAGGGAATGCAAGACTCAAGCTGCTGGTTACAGAACAGATGGCTGAACTCTACTAATAAAAAGTATTAACCTGGTACCTGTTGATGCATCTGGATATAGATTCAGAAGAGGCTGCAGCTGGTCCTGGGATAAAAGATGGGGAGGAAAAGAGAAAGGCTCCGAAATAGGCACATTACAAATTGGTGAGGTTTGAGGTTTTAGCTCAGAAGCATCCCCCTTTCAATGAAATCAGTGTTTCCATTCAAAAACTGAGGCCAAGGAATCAGAAGACTGAAAATAATAGTTTGCAAATTTAAGGTTGAAAGCAGAGGGAAGGATAATAATAAGCATACAGGAAGGAAATAAAATTGGAGATTGGTTAACATCTGGCAAATCTAATAAAGGAAGATCCAACAAAAGGGGTAAAATCAGGCAATGATTTGCTTACTAACAACTTTCAAGTTGCTAACTAGTGTGGTAGTTGATGCAGTTCAATGGCATCTAGCTGAACACAAGCTCTTTCTATCTGAACAGAAAGCAAACCCACCCAAACAGCAGAAAAACAAACAAAAAATCAGCTCCTAATTCACAAGATGATTCTGGAAAATTGCAAGAGAAGGAAGATCAGCTTGAATTGGTCACAAGATTTGTCACAAGCAGGGATTTTTTATTTTTTTTTGTCATAGAACGTACCGAAACGGAGTCCTAACACCTTTTTTCGATGGATTTTCTAGAGTTGCATTCTTTTCCTATTGTTGCCCTTTGTATCCTCGTTTGCTTTTCAAAATGCCCTGCTGGCAGTATGGTGCGAGTGGGGTCCTCTCTGGCACTGTCTGCCTCCTCTAGAAGGAGCCATGAGGCGCCCGAGCATCACAGTCAGAGTGTAGTTTGATTGGTTGGGTCGGACCATGTGGTTTGGAAGCCGATGGTGGCAGTGGGAGACACATAAACATGGAGTCCATCTTTCACAAGAGGGTGAGTGAGCCTTTTGCCTTCCCTTACAGAAGGTGGGGTGTGAGGTTAAAAAGAGGCAAAGTGAAAGGAAAGAAAGGTGGCTGGCATGGAAGCTTGCCCAACAGCGAAACTTTGCTTTTTCAGTTCCTTGGGTAGTTCAAAGGCTGGGATGTCTACAAAAATATCTTTTTAGTCTTTTATACTTTATATCCAAGCTGCAGAGGGGAAGAATAAGAATAAAGCCAATGTCTTGTGATTTGGAGGTTTTATTATTAATAATATATATTAATTATGTATTGGTCAGATGTAAAGGTAGACCTACAGTATGAGGTTTAATCAGATCTATTTATTAAATTGGGTTTAACTTAAAGGTAAATTAAAAGTAATCTGTTCACTGACAAAGTTCAACTTTAATTTGTTTCAAGTCAATATCCTTATTAAGCTCCAAATGTAAATTTTTCCACCTTGTTTGACAACTTCTTAAAAACAATTCAATCTTTTACAAGCAACCAAATTTTGTTTTATTGGGCCAATTTCATTCCACATAGAAAGCTGACATTTCCACTCATTAAACTAAATGGGTATGCCAGTGGTAAATGTCCCAAAAGATTAATAAAATGACTTCTTGTAATTTAAAGCCACACAGTGCATGGTAACATTAATAGTATTAACTTACCTTGAACAAAATCCTAATCTTTTAGATACAATAAAAATTGAAGGGTTTTTTTTTTTCAACTACAAAGGTAAACCTTGTATAGTAGGTAAGGTGGGTTGTATGATGTGTGTGAGTTCCGGCACCTTTTTTTTTTTTTTTTTTACAAAAAAAGCACTGGTCACAAGAAAGCTGCCTGCACAAATATGTGCCTAGAAATAACAGAAGTCAGTAGAAACACCAGAAGCTTTGTGCAAAGATCAATGACATAGCAGAAGACACAGTTCTTGGACAATGGTAATAGATTTGGGAGAAATTAATATCCAGAGAGGAATCTTTCAAGAAGACTTACTATCACCACCACTGTTTGCCATTTCACTGATTCCTCTGTCAACAATAGTAAACAAATAAGGCTATGACTATCAAACATCAGAAACATCTGCCAGGCTATCTTCCTCCTTTACATGGATGATCTGAAGCTGTAGGGAAAAACACCATCTGAAATAGAATTCCTGCTCAATACTGTTTGCATTTCAGCCAAGATATTGCAATGGACTTTGAACTGGACAAATGTGCCACTTTTCACCATCAACAGAAGAAAAATAATGAAAACTGAAGGAATCCAGATGTGTTATGGAAATAGCATCAAGAGATGGATGAAGATGATCACTACCTGGGCTTTCTTCAAGCTAATACCTGGGCTTTCTTCAAGCTAACAACTTGAATTGACAGTTGAATACAGAAAAGAAAAAATTGAAAATCAATTTATTATTTGGAAGTACAAGCCAATTTTTCAATACTTGGAAAATACAGAAGGAAAAGCTGATAACCAACACACATGAAGTTGGTTAAGGTCAGGAGTGTTAAAGAAAGAGACTAAAGGCTTTATTTTAGCAGCTCAAGAGCAAGTTTGCCAACTAATTGCATAAAGGTGAAAGTTCAGCATGTAAGAAATAACAAGCAAAGATTGCCTTTGTAGTAAAAAGGATGAAACAATTGCCATTTGATGCGGCAAAATTTCATAAACTGACCAAAACAGCGTCATGACAAAGTAGTCAGAATTATTCATTGGAAACTTTGCCAGAGGTTTGGATTTGAATGTAGGAAAAACTACTGGGACTATCAAGTTGAGAAGGTTTTGGAAATAAACAGGCTAAGATCTCAGAGGATTTTAAAATCCAAACAAACAGGCACCTTATTCACAACATGACTGATATAACAGGATGATGGTAGGATTAAGGAAAAACAATTGGAAAAATTGTGAAATACTGGGACTTGTAGATCAAAGTTAAATGCTTGGAACAGGGCCATATTTTTCTTCCAACAGTACAATGACAATTGTTAAAAGACATTGTGCTTCCAATATCACAAAGGCTTCCATTAACAAATCTGCCTCTAAAATTGTGCCCATATTATAAGCCTATTTTTTTCAAGGACATGTAGACATACATCAGGCAGAGCTATATGGAGGGACCTTTATCTTATAGGAATGACAATCATTCACTAATCTAAAAGAAATTTCTTTAAGATGCACAACCTAATGAGTCAAAGATAATGGGGATATCCTTCTTCATAAAGGTCTTTATGAATGCCTGGGACACAACCACTTTTACCTCCTGCAAGCCATAATGTCAACATAATGACACTTGTATCATTACAATATTGCACAAAGACACAACTTTACACTTGTAGCCTGCTATCAGGCACAAATACATATTAAGTCTCAATGGCATATTATCTGAATTATTATTTGTTCTTCCTGTGGATGGTCATGTCCTCAAGCTAATCTTTAACAAAGACAAAATCAAAGGCAAAAGTGGCCACTGTACCTCCAAGTACTTTTCTATATCACTTGGTGACATTAACAGAATCTGAGTCTATAAAGAAGGCTAGAGTTGCTGTGAGTGCATAGGCAGCTCTAAACATTTTCTAAAGAAACAAACAAACAAATAAACAAATGGTTCTCCACAGTAAGACAACACCAAAGTTAGCAATATTATCCTGGATGGATCTTATTGCGTTTTAAAGTCAGGTGTTTCATTTCAGAGCACTCTGAAAAGCTCTGCTGGATGACTATTTTTTAAAAAATCCTTGATTATGAACCTATGCCATATCACTTGTAATATGTATTCTTATGAAGCAAGAACGATCAATACAGACTAAGACCCATTTGCTGTGAGATATTATACTATGCAGGTGCCCCAGTTCTTGATATAGTCTTTTTATGAGCTTTTCAAGCAGCAATAAAATGAAATAGAATGGCGTGTAACAAAGATGGTAATGGGAGAAAAATCACAATTCAGCTGTGTGCAAATTAAGAGGGGAGTATATTGGCAAAAATGCATTTGAATTTCCCATGTTTCTGATTTAACTTTGCTGGGTGTGGAAAAAGACAAACTTGTAGAAAGTTGTTTTTTTGTTTTTTTTGACAGCATTGTCAATAAAAGGCAAAACAAAACAATATGTTCCTTACTTTTTCATTGCATATAATTCCAGGAAATGTGATACAGAAATAAAATAACTTTTTTTAAAAAAAGAAAGAATGATGTTGCACAAAATGAAGCAGAGCTCAGAAAGGCTAATTGACTGTGAAATGATTTCCCAAATACTGTGTTGGAAATTTGTGACATCTTATCTTTTTAATGGGGTTAGGGAGAATACAATCTGAAACAGACCCTTTTCAGTGTGACTGAGGCAAGAAGGAGAAAAAAAAATCAAGGACAGTATGGAACAGGCATTTGAGAGGCAGTTAATTCTTCAGGTTTCATACAGAGTGGATATAAAATCATAATTTGGCTCAACCACAGAGCACAGCGGGTGTCTATGGTCTCAAAACAAATATTAGACCAGCCAACCGAAAATACTGGAAGTAAAATTAAAGCATCTTTTTTATTATTATTGAATGAAAGAATATGGAAGTAGAACTATACTAGAAAAACGTATTTGATGAACTCCAATTCTGGGCTCCCCCCAATTCTCTGTAAGTAATCTGTTTTCTTTAGCAGAGTGCTGCTAAATTTAGCAGACACCAAGATGATGTCTGCTAAATAAACAAATTTTAAAAACTCCACGGTGAGGCAGAGAGATGATACTGGATTTAGCAACCAATAGATTTATTCAAAACATTTTTATAGCTGCCCATCTTAAAACCAAACTCCAGGCAGCTTACACTCAGCAACAAAAAAACCCCAGATATAATAATAAAAACAAAAAAGAAAAACCTTCTGCCCTAACCATATTTCACTGATGCTATCTGCCACCGTATTCTTACCCTGCTCCGACCTCTCCTAATCTTTGCTGAAATCAGAATAGCCATTATAATCAGGCTACCCCAATCACAATTTCTTGGGATACCAAGGCAAGAAAAGGATGAAATAGATCCTTAATTTTACCACCCACTCCACCTCATTGTTACTCACAGAGAAATTGTGCTAAAGACTGTGAATTTTGTCCCCAAGTTGGCCTTATATTAGCAATTGATGCATTTTATGAAAAAAGGCCAAAGCCATTTCCTTATATTTCTGCCTTGATCCCCATAGTCTCAGCCCCATCAACTTCAGGAGGAAACATAATAATTTTGTAAAACACTCCCTTTTCATCCCCTCCAGTATAGCTATTTGGCACAGGCATTTTCCTGCCACTGCGGTTGTTATTGCTAAAACCTGATTGTGTTCCATCCCCAAACAACTAAGCATAATCTGCCCCTCCCTCTAGAATTGAAAGAAATACAATTGAAAGTCCCCACTGCAATTTATATGAAATTTGATACACCATCCTCCACAAAAGAACTTGCTTTTCTATAAAATTCATCCAACTGTACAATCAATCAGGATGTGAGCTATACTGGCAGACTATAAGAAAGCATGAAAGGAGATAAAATATATATTGGGGCATGTATCTCTTAATTTAATACAGGAGTGCACACTTTTTTTTCATCCAAGAAGTACACTTAATCTTGGGGCAGCATGCCTGGGCTTCATTCTGAAAAGTAATGAGTAGGGTCAGGATAAAACTTAATTTTATTTTTATCTTTTGCAGATTTTATTTTTTTATTTTTTCAATGTTTTATTGATTTTCTAATTTTATATTTAAGTATTTAAAAAGCAATGTGGTGGCTGAGTTAATCGATAATTCAATGACATACAAGTATCTTTTGGTACCAATATTTTGTTACCAGTCTCAAACCACCACATTAAATATTTCCTCTCTTTTCCCCTTAGTATTTATTGTCTCATGTTTAAACTAATACAATTCTTATTATATCAATTAAATAAAAATAACATTCTTACATTTATCAATAATTTTTACCTTATACATATCCAGATTATTTTAGCATTCAGTCTTCATAGACAATCAATGTCCTAATTAGTTTTTCCCAAGTTTTAGTTTCCCATTAATATTTAAATTTAACATTTAATATTTATAATTTCCAAGTTTTAAGTAACCAAAGTTCCTTTTATCACAATTCATCACAAAGTCTAATATTCAGAATACATGTCTTATCTATTTGAATATATTGTATTTCTCACCATCTTACATCATCTAATTAATAATACAATATAACATTCTTATTTTCTATTAATTTCCAAATGTCTTAAATTTAGTAACCAAAATTTCTCATTTCAAAATCAAATACTTCCTCTCTTTTTCTCTTAATGTCTGCTATCTCATATTTAAGCTAGTACGGTTCTTATTATATCAGCTAAGTAAAAACATGTTTATTACATTTATCAATAGATTTTTAGCTTATATATATCTTAATTACTTTTACATTCAACCTTTATAAACAAATCAATATTCAAATTTAACTTTTAATATTTATCCTTCCAAGTTTTAAATGACCAAAGTTTTCTTTATCTCAGTTCATGACAAAATCTAATATTCAAAGTAAACATCTTGTCTATTTAAGTATATTCTATTTTAATCCTCACTAATAAGTCAAAACCCCAATTTTCTTCAGCCTTTCTTTGCTTCCATATCGGTGCTTTTAAATCATCAAATAGATCTCCCTCTGTTATTATATATATTGTTTGAGATAAAAAAGGCCATCCAGTCACCATTTTTTTGGAAGAACTAACAAATCGTCTCTCTATTTTTCCGTCTTGACATAGTTGTCCTGAAATGTTTCTCTTCCCTTCGATCTGTTCTTCTTCTTGATCCTCAGGTTTCTTCTAGTTTACATAGAAAGTCTTTTCCATTTTCAGTATTGTCAGTCCCTTTTCCGGTTTTCCGTTAACTGTGTTTGTTGATCAGTTGAATCTTCTATCATAGCATTTGATTGTTCCACTTCTTTTATTATATTCTGTGTAGTTGATTCTTTAGTTGTAATCAAAGTTTGGGTTCGTATATCTAGGCTGACATCTTGTTCTTTTCTTATTTCTTAGCTTCTTATTTCATCAGTAGCTGTCAGAATAGTTTCGTAAATTGCTTTCAACATAAAGAGAATCTATTCCTGATCTTCAACCATGTTCTCTTAGTGATGTATTAAATTAAAAGCTTAAAATCAGAGAATGAAAATAATTCTGTCACTGAGTATAGAACACAGCTGGGCTTCTCACAGCTGATATCAGCCAAGGTTGCAAAAGTCTTATCTATAGTCTGTGCTTCAAGCCAAGTCTCTTTTAGGCAATGACAAGTTGTAATATTAGATTTAGCCACAAGATGTCACCCATACTGTTTAAGATTTTTTTTAAGTCCAAAATTTTTATAATCCTTTTTCCAATTTTATTTCTTTTTTGTAAGTAAGAACCCAAATCTTCAATAAGAATAAGAAATCTTTTAGTCCTCAAATTTTAAAAAGATAAAAATCCAGTTAGAATCAGGTTATTCTTTCAGCATTTTAAACTTCCCCGGATAGTCAGTTGCCACTGTTTTTAGAGGGTGGGATGGAATTTCCCTTCCCTCTGTCCACAGCTTATACAGGTAGAAAAAATAGGGCAGCTGGGAAGCTTATACAGATAGAAAAAATAGTTAGGATTGAAGAGAGGTTCAGATCTCCGTGCTGCTTTATAGGTGCCTGGCGGTAAATTTCACTTAGTGACGGGCCACATTTCTATGGCTGATCTTTCATCCGCCGGTTTGGAGGGCTGCCCCAGATTGAGCGGAAGGGCTACCACCCTCCCACAATCAAGCGGGGGTCCCCTCCTTGCTCGTCGCCCCTACAGGGTGACTTTTGACCCTTTCCAGGGTCCCCCAGCAGTGCAAAATCAGATATGGAAGACGGAGCTCACCTTCCAGCATCTGCGGTGGCAAACCAGAAGTCCCATCTTTTGCACATTTTAATTTAATTAAAATTAATCTGATTACTCTTCAGTCCCGTATTTAGTAATTTTCCCCTTCAGTTACATTCAAAAAGACAATTTAGCAACAGATGTTCATGGTCTCTGAGGACTGTGCTCAAGGCTTTGGAGACCATCATATATCCCTGAGGCCTCAGATTGTATATCCCTGGTATATTAATATGTGATCAATGAACTCTGGAGCAAGATAAGCAACTTTCTAACATTGAAAAACCTGAATTCAGCTATCTAAGCTCAATAATGAAATTGCTTTAGAGTGCTGAAAACTGAAATGTCAGGCTAGATGAGAAGAAAGTTGATAATCTAATGCTAAACTTTGTGCAATACTGGGAAGGAAGTACAGTACAATGATGAATCTTGAGAAGAAAACTGAGATCAGCAAATCTGCATTCAATTCTGGACTCTGCTTTTATTCCTCTTTAAATTACAACAGGAATCTTCTCTGTTGGGATGTTTCTGGATATGTTGGGAGGCCATAATGGCTTGGAAATAGTGGAAATTATATTGCAATATATCAGCTTTTCTCCATCCACATTAATGCTTCCATTAGATTGTTTGAGATTCAGAAGTGACAAAGCCCTTAAATATACAGCATGCAAAACTATTCTTGCTAGCCACGAAGCTCTCCTGTTAAATTGTCCTGTTCATGAGATGAATATAGATTATGGTGAACAGCAAACAAAGGGCAGATGGGAACCTAATAGGAAGCAAGGATATAGATTAAGAATTCTCTTGGAATTCTTGGTGAGTTTGGTGATCATGATGTCCTTCTAGATAGTGTCTTCTTTGCAATGTGTCTTGTCAGTCCATGTCAGAAGTAGCATAATAAATGTAGTTTATGATAAAAGAAAGAGAGAGAGAAACCAAATAAAACATTATAGCAGCTACTATCAGATTGCCTACCAACTGCCAATTCACAGAATTGCAGATGGCAATCTTGAGTACACTTCTTAGGGAACAGATGGCTGATATACTCATGAGACAAAGTCTAGGAAATGCAGTATCATAGAAAATGTCAAGGAATTAGCTTAACCTGCTTGAAGTGAACTGAGGTCTTATAAGTCACACTGTCCAAGCTCCTCCTAGTCTCCCCCTCCCCCAACACACATTAAATGAAGAGGGTTACTCCCTACTTAAATATATTTCTTCTGGCTAGATACAGCGAAGTATGTGGTATGTGGTAGTTCAAATGAATCAAGATTTAAGGTTCCATCTACTAACACATTAATAGACTCAAAAACTCTTAGTTTTATATAAGGAGCTCTATTTGGTTCCAGACTGTTAGCTCACAGATGAACAACTGAAAACAATGGTCCTTATATCTATATAAACACCCTAGCATAAATCATCTATTAAAGCTGCAGAATAAATCTAAGACTGTCTCTGATTCCAAAGCATTTTGATTAATATTTCAGTACTGTCTATTGATGTAAACATAGTATTAATCAATGAACATCTAAGGAAAGATAAAGACATAATTTTTGTCAAACATTTCTGGGAAAGGTAATTGAGAAGGTAGCAGCAATTCCAGAAACACCTGGATGATACTGGTTATCTGGATGTTTTCAAATGAGGTTTCATCTGTAATGTTCACTGACACTGTTTTGATTGCTTTGATGGATGACTTATGCCAGAAAATGATTGGAATAAATTGGAAAATAGTGCAACAGCTAATTTTCCAAAACGTTTGGTGATTGCTGCGTCCTTTTAGATAATGCCTTCTTTACAGTGTTACTTGTCAGTCCATATCAGAGTATGATACTAAAGGACCATTGACATTACCTTGTCTACTGACTTGTGTTGTCCCACAGAGTTCCATTTTGTCCCAAATACTGTTAAACATCAGCATGAAACTACTGGGAAAGGTCATACAAAACCTAGAAATTGGATGGCATCAATATGCTTTGTGTATTTTATCATCCAGCCCCAAGGAAGTAGTATCCTCAAACATTGTCTAAAAAATTAAAATGTTCAGATTTATTGTTTCCTTTAAAAATATTGTATTACAATACTTTAATAACTTTTCATATGGCAATTATAGTATTATGCTTATCTTTAATAGGAAATGGGACCTGTCTCTTTAAGAAAAACAAGGTGGTGGTCTGTTTTATGGCATTGTACATGTCAAATACTTTAATGAGCTTCCAAGAGATTTTCCAAAAAGAAGTATTATTTCACATATTCAGAACCAGAGCATCAAATGATCTTTTACCAGGTCTGTTTCTCTTCCTGTTTTTCTTCCTGTCAAGTAGAGTTGCAGGTGTATGTAACTTCTTTTTGGGGCTCAGAAATAGTTTTCAGTGGCTGAAGCTATTTGCAATTTCATTATCTCAAACTCACGAGATCTCTAGATTTCAGCCACATTAAACAATCAAAAGGGTAAGGTAAAACAGAGTTAATGGAAGAAGGAAGACAAATACTGCAGTATAATTAGCTTCTGAGCTTCTCAGGTAATGTTCTGTTTAAAAACAGCCAATATCTTATATTCAAATGACATAAGTAAGTAAAACCTTATCATGCTAGCTTAGGGCTAAAGTAGGCAATATGCAAATTGCTTTAGTTCCCAATTTGATTTACTTAATTGTAAGCAGAGAGTCATTCTTTGTAAATTAAGCCAACTTCTCCTAGGTTTAATGAAATATTTTCATTTTCTCTAAATCCTTTAGTTTTTGTTCAGTTTGATGGTACTTGATTATTTATGCATTTATTTCATAAGCCCAGGTGGTGATACTGGGGAGTTAAAATTCAAACCTGCATATGGAAGGAAAACAAACATAAAAACCAGTTGGGCAGAAAGGATGAATGAGATGCCTCTCACTCAATGACTCCCTTAAGCTGTGCAGTGATCATCTACAGAACACTTTATACTTAGAATAAAGTATTATAAATGTTAATAAATAACATTAGTAAATAAATGTTAGAAACATTTGACGATGTGTGATGTGTGTATGTTAACATTTAGAACATAAATCCCCTAAGTCCACAGGGTGGGTTGTCAAAAGAAGAAAATGGTAGTTATTGTATCATGGTCAAAACCCTGCTGGGATCTTCCCACTTTTAAACCATCCTACAGGGATATTGCTGCCTCCTGACTGGCCTTTTAAATAGCCTATCACATTTTTATCCTCCGTATGAGTTACTCAAAACTGGTCCACTTTCTAATTACCTTGAAGTTTCCTTATATGATTGGAATGAAGTTTACCTGCCTGTACATACTGAAATAACTTTTCATTTTACATCATTGTAAATCAAATACACATTTATTATTCACAATTGATCAAGCTTAACTTCCAAACCATGCAGTCATAAAACAAACTTTTTTGTGACAGCAGATTCTGGATTGAAAGATCATTAAAATAGGATGCTTTTGCTAGGTCAATGTATGTTTATATTTCTCCCAATAAATTCGTTAAAATATTACATATTATAACAGGCTTTGGTTATGCCTTCAGTCTTGTCTTTTTCTCACCAGAAATTCAATATTTCAGTGAAAAACAAATATCTAATAATTTGCTAGCTTGGCTGAGATTACTTTCTTGAGATTACCATAAGTGGCAAAAAAGATCAGTAATATTATATGACAAAATGTTATAAAATTTAGGACTCTCAGCCCACCATCTTCAAGGATTCTGCTATTTTTATACCCGAAGACTTCTTTTTCTATATACATTCATTTGTAATGAACCAAATAGAATTATTTTTTTTGCTTTTCCAGTATCATTTGTCATAATATTTCAAAAGGTGAAAAAGTAGACAACACTGATTAAAAACAAACCAACCCCAAAAGAAAACACAGCAATTCCATCCTCCCAAGATATCTACAATTTGGATTACATAATCCTTCATTTCTCCCCCAAAATACAGGCACCAATCAATTATTTATCTCTTCTTAAAGGTCTGTCTATCTATCTATCTATCTATCTATCTATCTATCTATCTATCTATCTATCTATCTATCTATCTATCTATCTATCTATCTATCTATCTACCTACCTAATTTTTATTCTTTTGAATACTGATATTTCTGCTGTTCCTTTCCAAATGGCCCAAAACAGTATGGAGCCAAAATAAGGATGAAAACCAAAAGAACAAATAGAAAACAGTATCAATCACCATAAAACAATCCAGCAGGAGCAGATCTCAAGCAGGGTTAGATCCCAAACACTTCAATGCTTTCTCCCTGACCCATTATTACTTCTTTGTGGAAGCTCATCAGGAAACTGGCAATTCATATTTATATGTATGCACAGAAGGAGTGTCACTACAGATGGAAGCCTTACATGATGCCACCTTCAGCAGGGCAATTTGTTGAGATCTTGTAGGAGTAGCAAATAAATTTGAGGCAGGTAGCTTGTATTATTCCTGTATCTTGAAGAATTTCAGCCCTATTAGTTATTCCTATAGTCTAGAAGTACAGATTATTTGTTAATCTAGAGCAGGGGTCCCCAACCCCCAGTACTAGGCTGTGGCATGCCAGCAACCAGGCCGCACAAACAAGCAAAGCCCGATCCATGAGATGCAGGCAGCACACAAAACCACGCACTCTCCGGTCCATGGAAAAACCTCTCTCCACAGAACCGGTACCTGGTACCCAAAAGGTTGGGGACCTCTGATCTCTAGAGGACTGTTTTCCATCATGGGCATCCTGCAAATATGTGACCAACTTCTACAATTCTCAGCTAAGGTCATTGTGCCTGAGGAATTTTGGAAATTGAAGTTTGGGGCTCCAAGTCAGAATAGATACTGACTGGATTTCCAGTGAGCACCATAGCAACTAATGTCCTGCTGATGGGATAGTGTTTATGAAGAAAATCATGGATGGCTGCTGGATCTGTACAGCAAATGCTCTCTCAAGGAAGGAGAGATGGTTGAGATAATTCATGTGATTTCAGACAGTTCTTCCCTGTGAGTAGAACAAAGAAATTGTGGTTGGTTTATGAGTTGAGTGGTTGGGAGTTGAGGAATATCAACCAACATACCTTCTTTAAAGGACAAAGAAGACTCATTCAGTAATCACTTTTGGATTGTGTTTTTATTGCTTTTGGTAAAAGTAAGACTCTTCGGATAAGCAAGTTTTTAATTGTATTCACCAAGTGAGTTGCCTTCTTCTTGGAGAAATAATTTTTTAAATATGATTTTAAAAGTTCTAAACAATATTATTTTTTGCATTATACAGCAAAAGGGGCACAATTGATCAGATCTACATGTGTACAATTCAAGCTAATTACTTTATTGAATTCTGCCTATAATACAAGAATCTTCCCTGACTGCTTGCCTTCCCTGAGAACAGATAGATAAGGTTCCATTGAACTGTGTATGTGTCAGTCTTCTTGCAGGACTGACTCAAGTCTAACTTCCCACTTGATTCCTCCTCTCTGCCTGGCTGGGCATTTCCCAATGTCAACAGATTAAGTGTCAAGATGGACTTGGAATTATAATTTTGAATTAATTGGAAGATTTCTTTCTGTGGGAAATAGTGACTGTTTTGGTGTTTTTAAAAGTAAATATGATCATGCAACCTTGAAGATTTGGCACTAGAGGAAGCTAGAGGATAATATTTTTTCTGATTAATAAAGCATGGAGCAAAAAACTTGGATGAATATTTTTCACTATTCATCTTTGAAATTACTTGATACAATAAATTGTGTGTTTATGAGATTGCAAAAGACTGGATAAATTTGAAATAAATTTGTGGATTTAAATGTGTCAAGGAATAAGAAGGATATGGGGAAAAAAATACTGGATATACGAATGAAACCAGTAATGTATCATTGCTTAAAGGAGGTATACCATCAGAAAACTGATTTGGATAAACTTCACTTATCAGAAATACAAAAGAGGTCAGTTAAAGTCTTGAAGGAGTTTATGAGAAGCAATTTTTAAAAAGGATCTGGATATTTCTTGGACCTGGAAAAGATGTCTGTCAAAGTTCAGAAAGATTCCTGGGACAAAAAAAAAGATGAACAGAAATCAAGTGCTAGGACTATATTTAAGGGAAATAAAAATTAAGATTATTAAAAATACAGGATTGGCTTATTTGATCAAGGTTTACATTTTTTTTTTTAAATGGTTATATTTGGTTTCCCCTGCTGCACATGTCCTGGAAAGGAATGAATGATGAAGTTTTGGGATTTTATTTTTTAATTAAGTGGTGAATTACAAGCTGAAGAGAATATATGATTGTACTAGGCGATGGTGATAAGCTATTAAAATTGTTTTTACTTACTGGGATGAAGGGAGAAATTACTTCTCTTTCTTTTATTTTCTACATTTCTTTTCTCTTTTAGTCTGTTTCTTTTTGGATTTCTTTTCTTTTTTTGTAGTTTGTATTAGTCTCTATTCTTTTTTGTTTGTAAATATTAATATTTTTTTAAAGAACAAATCTAGGCTAATACTCTTTATCGTGACTGGCAATAACTTTCAAAGTCTCTTCATCTGCTCTCTGAGTCCTTTGACCCAACAAAGGAAGGCAATATTACAGAGGAGCAATGGCCTGAAGCCATGGCAGATTAAAATTGCATGGGGGAAAAAAACAGATGTCCTGATCTCCTGGTCCAAAATGGGAGATATTTCTGTTATAATATCAATACTAATAAAAATAATGTCACACAAAATATGTTCCTTGATATTTATTTTAGAGACCCCACTGAAAAATAAATCTGAGGATTATTTGGGTTTCTTCCTTAGGTAAAACCTTAGAGTAGTAAAATTCATAGAATTTCAGAAAATGTCTGCCAGCTTTTAGGTTATCACTGGAATTTGTGCAAAGCAACATTTGAAGTTCTTTTTTCCCCCTTAGGCTAAAGATCCAAGAACAGTCAGTATTCCTCTGACAATAGTGGCTCAGTTTTGAAGAGATAAGATTTGCATGTCCCTCAACTTGTCTGTTTTAACTTTCTACAAATGTTGAATGAGACTACTAGATGCTCAGTACTATCCAGTGCAAATGCAGGACATTTTGTCCTCACATATGGTCTAACCATCTGTTTCTATTTCTATGGATGGATACCTCTCTATATATAATATACTGTATATAGAGTGTGTACACACAAACATGTGCACATACACCCACACTATATATAGACTCTCTCTCTCTCTCTCTCTCTCTCTCTCTCTCTCTCTCTCTCTCTCTCTGTGTGTGTGTGTGTGTGTGTGTGTGTGTGTATGCGTGTGTGTTTACATTTTGCATTTCTGGATCACCCATCTCCCTCAGAGAAGGACTATGGGCAATGTACAATACACTCTATATATGTGTGAGTGTATGTATATAGACTCTGTATATATGTATGTACATATACATTCTCTCTGTATGTGTGTGTGTGTATGTGTATATATATTGCAAATGACCTATTTATGCAAACTGCTTCAGTAGCTTTTCAATGACTGTCTGGGGATACTTTGCAAAGAAAATTATGCATACAACTTTTGTCACTACACGGTTGGCATCAACATGCAACAGAGCTTGCTTTATTGGTCAATTAATGCTTTTTTATTTATTTCATTGTGTGACCAAGTGGTTTTAGTCAAGAGAGGTATATGTTAATGGCACAATAAAACATACCCTAGAGTATCCTAATGCTATTAAAGTAAAGCTTTGGTTAAGCTTCAATTCTCTTATTAAAAATGTCTTTTTTTAAACAGTTAAGTTTCAGGTAATTTATTAGGATTATAGTTCTTTTTCAAAAACTGTTTTTTCTCCTTTTTTCATTTAATTAAACTCTTCATTTCACTCACCATCCCCAGCATGCCAACTTGCAATGGGTTACTTACTGCTAAAAAGACATGCAATTAATGTGTTCCCTGCTGTAATAAGTTCCATTGTTTTTTTGAAATTCAATTGTCCCTGTATTACTGTAATTCCTCTTGGGAAGGGAAGGTTTTCCACCTAAGTTTACCCCTGCAGAGCAGACCAGAGATAGCATCTCCCCTTCCTCATTGTATAACTTATTCATATCAGACTACATTGTGAAAATTCAGGCTACCATGATCTGTGATTTGATTAAAGATTGGCATCTTCCTTCCCAGTTATCATTATTCAAAACTCAACCAAGCCTTGCTTCTTTTTTTATTATTGAATTACAGCTGGTCACCTATTATGTAGTGCCTTGACTAATGACTGCAATAATGGCCAAAATCCCAAGCTCCATTCTGGTTGTAAGTCAAGGTTTAGTAGATAGTGCTATATTAACTGTGTTTTGTTTAATAAATCATAATTGGCTGAATTCCACAGTTCATTATGCCATTAACCATAAATCACAGTATGTAGGTATGTAGGTTCACACAATACATAATAAGTCAAAAGAAAACTAAGCATTATGTGTGAACCAATCAATTTATTCTACTTATTGTAGCTTAAAAATTGAAAATTGTCAAAAAATGATTCTAGTTGCATGATCATCTTTGATCTTATCCCATTTTTAATCATGCCCTTCTAACTTTTAGGTTAGTTCAGTGATTGATTGATAAGCAACAGTTCTCTCCTTTATTAGCTTTAATATTTGATAATATATTTCTGCTTACAGACTGTATTCAAAATCTGGGACTCGTGACTTCTGAGGGAATGAAATTTGGAAATTTGGCTGCTTCAGTACTATGGGGTCCTGTTGCACTGCTTGGCTGCTGCTGCAGTTGTATAATTTTCATTTTCAACTTTCCATGATAGTTTCCCAGCCAATCTCACAATCCCTTTTTTCCTCCTCCACTTAGGAGCAGTCACCTAGTTACCTGCTGGAAAAAGGCAGGAAAGGGAAGGAAAGAAAGAAAGAAAGGAAGGAAGGAAGGAAGGAAGGAAGGAAGGAAGGAAGGAAGGAAGGAAGGGAGGGAGGGAGGGAGGGAGGGAGGGAGGGAGGGAGGGAGAAAAAGAGGGAGGAAGGAACCACCAAATATCAAACTACTGTTGATGTCAGCCCAGTACTATCACTGCCACACAAAGTTCTATTTTAATTGATCCCATAGAAAACAAAATTGTATAATGGAGTGGAGGCATTGCTTCATTGAAATCAGGATTACATATTAAATGTCTCAAAGTAAACATAAAATAGCACTTAAAATACTAAGGTTTATCAATTTAGGAATCCCAAAATGAACTTTATAGTTACTAGAAGCCATTGATTCAAGCTATTAATAATCTTGCATTGAATTCAAATTTATTTTTGACTAAGTAAAATTAAATTTATTCATCAAAAACTCTAAGTCATTAATACTTTCATGAAGCCAGAGGAATAAAATATGACGAAGTACTATTTTGGGATTAATATTAGAGGTGTGTGTGTGGGGGGGGTTGGCCTCTGTACACTTCACAAATTATTCAGAAGAAATATTCTGAACTTCATATAAGTAAAGTTCCTCTCTAAAATTCATTAAAGCAACTCATCTTCTCCTAGGATTCCTTAAAATAGCTGCTGCTGTATGGAAGAAGTTCATGCAGACCTTAGACTATTTTTTTTTTCATTTATTTTAGACCCACAGGAAATTTTGGAAGAAAAAAAAAGATTAGCTGCTTTAGTGAATGGCAGAATGGTGTTGTGTTCATAGGAGGTCTGAGACATTCATTCTAAATTGTATCTGAAGCATGCATAACTCTTAAACTGTGTACATGATGTCCCCTGCAGACATGTATTCTTTTTTAACTAATCACCAAATATACAGAGCACTGGTGCTTACCAGTATCCTGCAGTGTTTTGTTAATTATCTTGCCATAGTTGTCAGAAACAGATCACAATCTGTCTAAAAGAAAAGGCAGATTTAAAGAGACAGAATTAATGAAAATTGATTTGTGCAACTGATCATGGCAAGATCTGTTGGGAAAACCTCCTCCCCACTATGAGCCACTGATATGTTTCATGTCATCGGTAGTGTCACTGTTGTGGAATGCTCATTATGGTGCCTCCATTGGACATGTCTGTTCTGATTGACAGCTGCATGCATGACAAATATCTTCAGAGGTGGGTTCATTTTGAAGCACTCAGGGAGGACCTAACTTACAAATACAGGAAGGCCTTAAGAACTATGATTTGTGACCAAAAATCAGGACAGTTAGTGCACTGAATAATGAATTAATGCTGAAATCATTTGCATGCCAGAAAATATGCTTTGTGTTTAGATGAGGTATCATCATGAAAACCTCAGATGCTGCCATATGAAAACTAACAGCAAGTACAAAAGTCATCTAAAAAGGTGGCATTAGTACAAATTCATCACCAGAGGAGGCTGTCTCCATCATTCTTGCTATCCTCTAGCAGGAATACATGTCTTTATTCAAGAAGACATTTGGCATAAGATTAGGAGGGCTTACTACATTTGATAGAATCAGTTTTAATTGATAGGTTCATTTAAAAAAAGATTCTTCAGCAATCTTGAATCCACTGTTGGGTCAACTGTCTCCACTAGGTTTTCAGCCCCCAAGATTGTCAAAGTGATTCCATTGGTTTTTACTTAGAACTGATGGCTGGCTTCTTAACTTTAAAAACATACTGTATGTAGGCCATACATCCTGGAAAATGCATCTCTTCACATAAATCTGACCATATGTTAAGAAAAATCAATGAGGTGGCATATTCCCCAGTTTTGCTCACTTACAAATTCTTAAATTGGTTTAAATTGGATTCACTTCAGTGTTTTGGAAAGGAGAACAATTTGACCATCCACATTTTTGTTCCCTTGTCCCCGAAAAGCATCAATATTGAAAGAACATGTATCCGCCTTTTCAAATGTACTTGTGAATTTCTGTAGTCCTCTTTGGGAGAAGATAGGTTCAGTTCAGGTCAATTTCAAAGATGCCAGTTATGACATCAAAGATGCCAGACTTGTTTGGCACAAGGCTCAGATGTCTCCCAAATCACCCATTCAAGTATTTATTTAAGATTCATTTTAAGGAAATAGCTCTACTAGTTTGCATATATGTCCTTGACAAATTTTTGCCCATAGTTTGCATTATCTCTAATATAGAGTAAGAAGCTGCTGTTTGTCTAGTCAGATTTCGTATTTATTTCAAACCAGCATTTTCTCACCAGAAGAACTTCTCTAAGGAAGAGACTGGGAGAGACTTTGCACAGGCTCATCTTGTGCACCAGTTGTAACTTTTCCTCATCCGGGAGGTTCAGACAGTTACTCATGCTCTGGTCACCTCACAGCTGGATTATTGCAATGTGCCCTACATGGGACTGCTCCTGAAAACCATCTGGATGCTGTAGCTGGTTCAAATTCAGTGGCACCCACAGCATGCCAGTTTCTCACCGTTGCCAGGCAAGCTGCAATGGTTGCCAGGTGCAATACAAAGTGCTGGCAATTCCCTTTAAAGTCTATAACAGGGGTAGTCAACCTTGACTCTTTTATGACTCGTGGACTTCAACTCCCAGAATTCCTGAGCCAGTTGAAGTCCATGAGTCATAAAAGAGCCAAGGTTGACTACCTCTGGTCTATAACATAAGCCTTGAATATCTATGGGGCCATCTATCTCCAATTGTTTCTGCCTGACCTATATGTTTTGTCACAGTGAGCACATTCCAGGTACCTTATAAATATCATCTTATGGATCTAGGAAGTGTGACTTCTCTGTTGTAGCCCTTGCCCTCTGGAACAGCATCCCCCAACACCCCCCCCCCAGTTATGAACACCACCTTCTTTCCTAGGATTCCAGAAAACACTTAGACTTGGTTTTGGTCTAAGTGCTCCAAGTTTCATTTGTTATTATTTGATTCTTTTAATCTGGGTTGCCTGGGAGGTTGTATGTTTTAACTGCTTTTTATTGTTTGTATTTGTAAGCCACTCCAACTATGGGAATGGTGGCCATAGTAAATTTAAGATGATGGTGGTGGTGATGATGATGATGATTTGGGGGATGTACAAAAAAGGAGCTTCCATGTTTTGAAATACTATTCTTAGTACCTTCCAGTGCAGTATAATATTTTTTTATTGTTATTAATGCATTAATTTATTAATCAAGCTAGACAGAAGTTTTTATAGCCCCTTCTCTGCTGATGTTCAGGCCTGGTAGCTTTAATAGGTTTCATATTCTAGATTATGGAATTAATCGATGAATTCTACCAGGTCATAGACCTTACCCTAATCAATAAAGCAAAATTGGATCCGTTTCTTAATTTTCTTGCTGTTTCTCCATTACCATCTCACATATCCCTTTTATGAAATGTGTCTGTCCATTTGGCACGTCTTCCTCCAGTTATGACCATGTCTCTTTGCAAGGGCCTCAGCAAAAATCGGCTTGATGTGGAATGAGTGCAGTTCAGAGATGTGTACATTTTCTTGCTTCCCTCTTCTTTAGACTAGATACATTCATCAAACTTTTTCATTCTTTAGGAATCATCTAATTCCATACTTGTTTCCAGCAAAGAAACATTGTACAATATCCAGCAACTAGACAGAGGGTTTATTTAATTATTATTTTTTGATCTGATCTGTCTCATATTTTTTATGTCTTCTGATGTGGTTTTCATAGAACATTTTTGGAACATTGCCCCATCAAAAGCTTTGCCAGATGGCTTAGCATTTTATATGTATTGTCAGGATACCTCCTCCCTCTCAAATGGTGATGCAAGTAATTCTGCATAATCAATGAGACTTTGGTTGAATGTTCAAGCATTTTAATTCTCATGCCTTCTGACAAGCTATTGTTTGTTGTTCAGGAAAGACTGAATTAAAGAATAACCAAGTTCAGTTGAATATTTGTTAAAAAATAAGATGTTTTTTTTTAATTGAGGGGATAGAATCCTTGGAATCTTTGATTCCTAGTTACTATCTTCATAAACTTATAGGACATATAATGCATGTGCATATGTGTGTGTGTGTCTATCTGCTGTCTTGGTTTTTTAAATTATGTATTTTACAATGGAACTAAGTTTAATGATTAACTGGCTCTGCTGAAATCTCCTTGTCTGCTGCTCAAGTTACTTTGTAAAGCTGAAACATTGATCTCGGGTCTTTCATTCTGAAAATGTGTGTTAGTATATGCAGAGGTAGAATTTTTTTATATAATGCAGGAATTCACACAATGCTTTAAACAGGTAGAAAATGCTTTTATGTGGCATTATTTTATTCTTCTAGAAGCTGAAGACTATGTTTAAGAAAATCTCTTTAGGAATCAAAATATGAAATAATAATCAGCTTGATTGTGATGTTCCAAGTAACATTTAACGGAGTCATTGCACAAAAACTGTGCTTCTTCTCCAGTAGAAAAGCACAGAGCAAGGGATGCAGGGAGCTATTGTACAGGCTGCGGTTAAAATGAAACTGAGTGTTATTCCAAAGATAATGTGAAGCAGGCATTGTCACTTTGTTCTGTCTTTATTGAATGCATCAAGTATCTTACAAAAAAACTGTTTGCAAATGATTGAGTCCCCTAAGGCCCAAGTTAGACATCACAGAATCTGGAAAGAGTCCCATTATGTGAATCATCCTGCTTAGTCATTAACAAGAATATTGACTAGTGGGAAATAAAGATTTGCTAGATTTGATTATAAATGGGCTTCTCTAGGACTTGTGTACACTCTACAATTACTTATCATTAAGAATCATAATGTTTCTTCATGTAATCCACTTTCCTCTACAGACCCCAGGTAGAAAGTCTGTAGAGTCTGTAGAAAGACTCTTGGTCTTTCATGAGATACCTTATAGCATCTGATAGCATTTTTCAGAAGCCTAAGAAACTACAAAGGAAAGAAAGAGAAAAGAGAGAAAATGAATATCCCCTATAAGAGTATCACACTAGATAAAACTTTACCATCCTCTTGAATTAATGTTCTCAGGCTACCCTTAACAAGGGGATTTTCATATACAAACATGCAAACACAAACTGGACATTAGACCTGTATCCAGTGGTGGGATTCAGCCAGTTCGCACCAGTTCGGCAGAACCGGTAGCTATTTTTTTGTTGCCCAGGCCCAGAATGGACTTCCAGAAGCGGCATCCACACAGAGAACCGGTTGTTCACATATCTGAATCCCTACTATTTTATCTAGAGAATGCCTTATCTTCACAAATACTGATTGGCCATGGCAGTTCTGGCCCATTTCTGTAAAGAACATTCAAAATTTGTCATATACATACATACATCCCTTTTAATTAATTTTAAATTTGTAGTGTGATATTTTTGTATTTTTACCCGGTTGTTAGCCGCCCTGAGTCCGCAAGGAGAAGGGCAGGATATAAATCTAAAAAATAAATAAATAAAAGAAACATACATACATACATACATACATACATACATACATACTAAAACCAATAAATATCGATCACCAAGAGGAAAGTAATAAATAGTAAAAAAATTAATGAGCCGAGCTTTCGTTGGGCCCACCCAACATCATCAGGGCTTTAAAAGTAGTTACTGGGAAAGAGCTTTTATATGATGTTAACAGCCTGCATCCGGCTTCTGGAACATGTCACCGGACCCAGCTGTTCGTGTTGTATCCTAGATGCATTATCCACATCAACGCATGATGTTTTTCCATACCTCCTCCGTATTTTACCGTAAATGTTCTCCTCATTAACTTCAGGGGTGGAGTGAATTCTGTGTGTGGCACTATGCCCTGGGGGGTGCAGTTCTTCTTTGATCTCACTGCTAAACTCCTCCGTCCCTTACAAGCGTGATCCAAGTGTGCCATCCCCTCCTTGCCCCTATCCCCAGACGCCACCCCCATCTGATGGGGGGAGCAACTCCCAAGATCTCTGCTCATACCTTCGTCTCTTCTCACAGCTGCCATAACGATCCCTTCCTCCCCCCGATCACGGGAGCCATCCTTGTTCGTAGACCAGGAATCCCTTTCCCTCTTCTGACGGGATCGAGTGATCATAGTGTGTTTACCCAATTTACCATCCAAGGCGATTTTTAAGGAGGTCTGTGGAAGTTGTTGTCGGCCCCTCACGGGGCCAGGGGATATAGCTGATGGGGGGGTATCCAAGCCCATGCCATACATACATACATACATACATACATACATACATACATACATACATACATACATACATTACACACACACACACACACACACACACACACCAAGTGTATGAATTGTATAAGGAGTTTTTTAAAATATTAAAATAGGATACGTGCCTAGTTTCAAATACTTTGACTTTTGTTGCACAACTCTGAAAATGTCACATTCACAGTGCATAGGTTCCTTCTTATGTCCAGAGAAATTCAGCAACAATTCTTTCTTCACCAGAAGCACCCAGTACCTACCGGCTGCCTCACTCTAAATTGCAGTTTAACTAGGAGAAATTCTAGAAATTAATTCTAAAATTGGATGGTGTCCACTTTTCTTTTGCTTGTTTCCTGCATCCTATTGCATCCTCCTTCCCCATTTTATCCCTGTTCATGTGCACATTGTTAAAACATTAACGCAAGCAACTGTGATGCAGTGGCATTTGAATCTGTTTGAAGTCCTTTATAAGTGACAAGCATCACACAATGACAATTTCGAACCATGCACCAATTTTACTGGTTGCTTTGTTGTTTTCCTGGTGTTTTATCAATGCACACATATTGATAATGCAAAGTTCACTGCAATCATACACTTATACACAGTATATGTATGATTATACTGTGAATTTTAGAACAATAAGGATTCCAAATTGATAAGGGAGACAAATAATTCAACACTCTGAAATTAAAACTAAATTTCAAGTGATAAGAATTTTAGAACCATCTTTATTGCTGTTGGTGCAAAGCTAGAAAAGGAATATCATTAATACTCTCTATATAACATATATTTGGTACTGAAGTAGTGCCTAATTGTTTTGGGGTTTCCCCCCTTTCTTTTCTCTTTACATAAGATGTTTATTGTTTTTACTAAAATGACTCATAATTACAGTAAGCTCATCAAGATTTGGGAAACAAATGAAGTAAACTGCCAGCAACTTCTTTATTGTACACACAATTGATAAAATGGGAACAAAGATCTAACTCAATTTGTTTTAGTAACTAGGAAATTAAAAATTCAAGACATGTAAAGAGAAGGAATATTTAAAGTGTACCCTTTGTTGATATTGAATTTATTGTGAAGGATATAAAATTATTGCCTACATCAGTGTTTTCTGATTTTTCACTCAGAAGCAAAACAAAATAAAATCCCCGCTACATTTATTTGTTTGCAATAATGTCCTGTATGTGCCAAAGAGTTCTCTGGCATGTTCTAGAATGCACACTAGCTTACTAGAAAGCTCTTGTCAACCTTACATATTCCTGCATGAAATAAAGCTCTATTCAGGTATTTGTGAATATGAGTAAAAGTAAAACCGTAACAGAACAGTAGGTTTAGCTCTAACCTCTCCATATTAACTTTGCATTGAGTGAGGCATGGATACAGTTCCGCTGCATGGGGGTAGAGTTTAAGAACCCTGGAAAATCAGATTTTCCTGATCCTGATCTAGAAAATCAGAGTTCCTGCTTACAGTGAGGATTGCACTCAGATTCATCTGAAAATATTTATGTCAATTTTACTAGGAAGATCAGGAATCAGGAAAGAGAAGGGCTAGAGCATGTTTCCTCTTTTCCTCTCTGTGGCTCAATAGCACACCACTTAAAACTCCATCACTTCCCTCTTCACTGCAAGTCACAATGGACCTTTCATTGGTATATTGATATTTGAGACCATTATAGTATTTCTGGCTATCTGACTGAGGATCCACTAATAATCCCCCCTCCCCCAAAAAACCTTAACAGGTCCTCAAATTTGAAATTTCTGGTCTGTACATGGACACACAAATCTTCATTTTAATTAATTAATCCAAGAGGAAGTCATTGCTCCTGGAAGTTGGGCAAGTGTTATGATACTTCCACACAGGTTCTTGAAAGTGAGGTGTAATCCCCAAGGGACTTTAACCGGCTCAGTAAGGGTACAAAAAGGGGTACGGCAGGGTTGCATCCTGTCTCCCTCCCTTTTTAACTTTTATATCAACCCCCTGATCGATCTCTTACAGAACCCTGATCTGCATCCACCCAACCTAGCATATCGTAAAATCCCGATTCTTCTGTATGCCGACGAT
>NW_015386405.1:2380732-2382856 GCF_001527695.2 Protobothrops mucrosquamatus | reverse complement strand
ATTTTTATGTAGGCTTTCTCCTCCAAGACTCAAATCCTTCTATCACGCATGCAGTGGCAAAATACTGTGTTGCGGCAATGTCCACAAGAAAAAAATTGGTTACAGACCTATAGTCGTCAATTTGTGCCAATTTTCAGGAGATATCTCTAATAATGTTTGGAACATTATATTTACTCACACATTAATCGGCTATCCACTCGCGTAAACTAGGGAGTGATCCTAACATTTTGAGAACATGTATTTTCTTAACAGGGATGTTATTATTTACTATTAATGTTAGTACTATTTTTACTATTATTATTATTATTTAATATATTGTAAAAAGTGATGGCTATTGCTGGTCTATGACCGTAATAAAGTTTATTATTATTATTATTATTATTCCACACAGGTTCTTTGTACTGCTCTAGAGGTATATTCAAACTTGTATGATGTTATATTGTATCTGTATACCAGCCAAATTGATTGATTTATGACTCAGCTGCATAGTATTGATGATCTGCAGAGCTGATGTGATCGTCCCTTATTCCATCTCCCCACACCTCTCTAAGCTCAAGCAGATTTTTTAACCTTTCTTAAAAAAAAATTAGCCACCACAGAATCTGGCTGAAATATTAATGTTTCTATAAACTCTTGCAGGGGAATTACCAACATCCACATATTTTACTTGGGAGCAATATATTGTCCATTTCCTTCTTCTTAGGTGGATGGATGGATGGATAATTTAGTAGACCACAACCTACTACTAGATAAGATAGAAAAATATGGGTTAGACAGCATCACCACCAAACTGGCTGACCAACTCCACTCAACATGTAGTCCTCAATGGAACTGCATCTACATGGAGGGATGTGGGATACCCCAAGGCCCTGTTTTAGGTCCAATACTCTTCAATATCTTCATCAATGATTTGGATGAGGGGATAGATGGGCAACTCATCAAATTTGCAGATGACACCAAGCTGGCAGGAATAGCCAAGACTCCAGAAGATACAGAAGGATCTTGACAGACTTGAACATTGGGCACTATTTAACAAAATGAAATTCAATGGTGAAAAAAGTAAGGTTCTACATTTAGGCAAGAAAAACCAAATACCCAGGTACAGTATAGATGATACCTGGCTCAATAGTAGCAACTGTGAGAAGGGTCTTGCAATCCTAGTAGACAATCACTTAACTATGAGCCAGCATGGTGCTTCAGCTGCCAAAAAGCCAACACAGTGCTAGGCTGCATTAACAGAGGGATAGAATCAAGATCACGTAAAGTGTTAATACCACTTTATAGTGCCTTGGTAAGGTCAGACTTGGAATACTGCATCCAGTTTTGGTCACCACAATGTAAAAACGAGACTCTAGAAAGAGTGCAGAGAAAAGTAACAAAGATGATCAGGGGACTGGAGACTAAAACATATAAGGAATGGTTGCTGGAATTGGGTATGTCTAGTTTAAGGAAAAGAAGGATGGGAAAACATGATAGCATTGTTCCAATATCTCAAGGGTTACCACAAAGAAGAGGGACTGAAGCGATTCCCCAAAGTATCTGAGGGCAGGACAAGAAGCAATGGATGGAATCTAATCAAAGAGAAAAGCAACCTAGAACTAAGAAGAAATTTCCTGACAGTTAGAACAATTAATCAGCGGAACAACTTACCTCCAGAAGTTGTGAATGCTCCAACACTGGACATTTTTGAGAAGTTATTGGACAACCATTTGTCTGAAATGGTATAGGTTCCCTGCTTGAGCAGGGGGTGGACTGGAAGATCCCTTCCAACTCTGTTATTCTATTCTATTCTATTCTATTCTATTCTATTCTATTCTATTCTATTCTATTCTATTCTATTCTAAGCAGCCTATACAATAGCATTTCCTGGTGATCTTCCATGAATGCATTAACTAAGTCAGATCATCCAACTGCTGAACATAAAAAAATTAGAAATAAGCATGTTATATGCTAAATTATTTTAAATAGGTCAATGAAAATCTGTACTTTTTGATGCATAACATAAGTATTTGTTTTATATATATAGATATGTTTTCTGAGGTTTTCGCGGGTGTTTGTATGTAGGTCTTTAGTTATTCGGGTTTTCTCCCGCGTAGAATTAGAAGTGTCTTGGCGACGTTTCGA
>NW_015386405.1:2375773-2376908 GCF_001527695.2 Protobothrops mucrosquamatus | reverse complement strand
ATAAAATTGTGGAACAAGGAATAATAGAAGAGAGACTGAGTAACCCTGAACAGGCTTTTATATATCAAGATATACAATTTGAAGAGTCAGAGCAACTTAATTGTGAATTTATACTGGGACTAAATGTGGAAACTATTAGGCAAACTAATTTTATACAAAGCTACTTGGACTCATTTCAACTGCTAAAAACAACAAAGATGGATATCCAGATTATATTGGCAGAAAGGGGAGTAAATTTTGCTCAGTTTGAAGTGATTAAGTTTTGTAACCAAATCCTGAGGTTTGATAATCGAAATGCTTTAATATTAACTTGGTATAGAAAGAAAGCCAGAGTCAGATATAAATATGACATTAAATGTTATCTGATGGGTTAAAAATGTCTTAAAGGTTTTTTTCTGATTTAATGATGAAGGAAGACTATTATAAATATGATAATGTTGTAATAATTGAACTTGTTTGACTTAACTATGAATGGATGGGAATTAAGGTCCTAAAGGTTCCCTTTTTTTTTTTTTTTGATTTAATAATGGTTGAAGGAGGTGGACTTATTGTTAATGTTATATTTGATAAATAATTGAATGATAACTAAGTAATTGAAGTTGTAAACCTTATTAAGGGATCAAAATGATTTCTCATAAGTGCAGTTTGATGAAATGACAGAATTTACTTGTTAACTTTATGGAAGATGGGAATTTTTTTCTTTTTTTTTATCTTGCTGAAATGGTAAAGATTTTGGGTATCTGAAGAATTAATTAAATGAATAATTTTTATTAAAAGGAAGATTATTATAAATATAATAATGTGGTAATAATTGAAAACAATTGAATGATAACTAAGTAATTGAAGTTATAAACCTTATTAAGGGTTCCAAATGATTTTTTTTTATAGGTGTAGTTTCATGAAATGATAGAATTAACTTGTTAACTTTATGGAAGTTGGGAATTTTTTTTCTTTTCTTTTTTTGTACAAGTAAGGGATGGTGTTAAACTATCTTGCTGAAATGGTAAAGATTTTGGGTATTTGAAGAACTAACTAAATGAATAATTTTTATTAATACGGAGGAGATGGATTGTTTAAGTTTAGAGTTTGCAGTTAGAGATATTAATATTTGTTTACTTGTATTTGAATATTAGCC
>NW_015386405.1:2351135-2373694 GCF_001527695.2 Protobothrops mucrosquamatus | reverse complement strand
CCAACCCCACTGGCAGTTAAAAGGAAGAAACAGCTGCGATCACACACCACTCTTAGAAGCACGAAGCTGAAGACACCAGCCTGAAGATGACAAATGTGACTTCGTCGAAACGTCGCCAAGGTACTTTTAATTCTACGCGGGAGAAAACCCGAATAACTAAAGACCTACATACAAACACCCGCGAAAACCTCAGAAAACACACACACACACACACACACACACACACACACACACACACACACACATATATATATATATATATATACATTCTCAAGAATAGATTCTCCAAATTCAAATATGTAAAGTGGCAATGAAACTCCTACAATTTAACATTTTAACTTTCTGTGTTGGAAAATTGTCTTCATGTTTTCAGTTTTGGTCTTGGGTGTTCATATTCTCAGACTGTTGGATATTTTGAGGGAACAGGGTAATTTACATATATACTGTATACTATACAATTTGATAAAGAAGCCTTCGTTTCTAATCTGGTGACCTCCAGGGGTTTTGAACAGCACTTCCTATCAGCTGTGGCCAGCATGGCCAATGATGAGAGAACATATTGCAGTTAAAACATACAGTGAGCTCCCAAGTTTGAAGGAAAGCGGTATAGTTTTTATGAGTTATAATAATCATATGATCTTCAACTTGGAGCACAGCAAATTTCTTCTTTTTAAGACACAGAAACACCATAACTCTAAATGAATTAGTGAGGGTTATGTATCTTTCTACAGGTACCATAGATTTTCCTTCATTCATGCATTCAGGCTACATCTTGACATTTTGTGCTGTATTCCTTTATCAAAACACTATCTCTTTTTTGTCTAGAGAGAACAATTTTATCAGAACCCTTTAGGTCATATATGCATGGAAATACGTTATTTCTGAGTCTTTGTCCTAAAATCTCACCACAGATCCTGTTTTTTTTCAGTGCCTCTCAGTCATGAAGGAGCAATATGACCTTATTCATTTAACCATTTTTTATTACTATTATGCAACTTAAATTGGAAATAATTGACATACTTCCAACAATCTCTGAAGACTAATTAGCTATGGGGAATCATCTATTAAATCAGCCTAGGTCAAATTAAATGCTTGATCTACGAGGAACTGAATTTAAGCAGCATTTTGAAAATCAGGTGGATTAGTACAACAGTACAGTTAGATCAACCACAGATAGCCAATTAATTCACATTTTTAAATGTTTTCCTGAGGAAGAAATATAGAATATAATGAATTATAGATATTTTTATCAGATACAAAGGTTTCTCCAATTCATGATAACTGAAGTGTTTTAATGGGACTGTCATACTTGCCCTTAGTGTGGTTACTGGCAGTCAGTATTGCTCTACTTTGGAAAGGTTTGTTTTTCCTTAATAACAAAAGATTTAATCTAGTTAAATATATATACACATACATATAAATATAAATTTATCTAGATATGCATTTATGCACATATCTCTCTGTGTGAGAGAGTGGTGAATAAATGAATAAATTATATCCATGTTTTGAACAGACTTTTCTAGACAAAAAAAAATCTGTTTTCCCAAAAGAAGTCCCACAGCCCTTCAGAAAATGTCACCCATATTACTAAATATTGAGTACTGAAGCAAAACTAAGTATGATGAAAGAGAAAGAATAGTCAAGGACAACTGAGTTACAGAATGACAGGTAAATCTGCAGAAAATAAATGACAGGCTTATGAACAGAGAAGGTCACTCTTGAAGGTTAATAGAAACTGTATACAACCACAATGTGAAGTTTGGATCTTTTTTATGAATGTTTTATCTAAGCATAGAAATAGCCTCGAAGTGATATTATAAATATATCAGTGAAACATCTGTGATTGGTGGTAGCAAGAGGGAAGTCAGAAAGAGGCATGAATACAGTACATGAAGAAAGAATGCCCAAAGAATCAAGTATATCATACTTTTGTCAAGATAGAAGATAAAGGGAATGTTCATCATATATTGGGACATTTAGCTGGGAGTTTATCCCACGTTGCTATCAAAATGCTGAAATGTTCCTGGGTGGTGCCAATCCTCTTCAGGCAACAATCCTACTTTATGGAAACAGAGATGATATTACAAGAGGAACAGTTTTCTTCCCTTGAGCCTTTCAAGATTACGTAACAGTATTCTGATGAGGGCCACAGGGGACAACTCTTAGTTTTTCTGCTCCTTGAGGAGAACATCTGCATCCGTCGCTGTCTAGTGACAGCAGATAGGATTTGAAGTTCTGGGTATGCGTGTGTGTTTTTAGACATATATTTGTAGCCTGTGGGAAAATGATGGGTCTGGAACCAGGGTCCCTGAGTTCTTAGTCACAAGCGATCCAGAAAAGAGCCATCCTTAGATATCTCAGTGTCTCCTACTGATTCTGCATGTCAGCCCCTTGGGTTGTACCCAATACAGTACAATTTTTGGCTGCTGCTGAATGTCAGGCTTGCCTGTAGTAAAACATACCTATCCAGGACTTTAATGGAGAGGTCTCACTTAGCATATGTTACCAAGATCTATTACGTATAGAGAAATGATGAAGTATTCCCATTAGAAATGTGTGTTCGCTTCAGGTGTGACCCTAGGGGAGGGTCAATTGAGTTTAACTGTCATCTGAACACATAGATCCATTTAGGTATGAAATCTGCTCTGCCAGAACTCTTTCTGCCCTTAACATTTCTCAATAATAGTAATAATAATAATACAAAAATTATTCACAACACCCTATATTCCATTTTAAGTGGTCAGAAAGCATTAAGTTATAGAAAATGGATACATAGTAAATTAAACCAGTAGCCCATCATCTGTGATTATATATTTCAGAGATTACTAATTTACTTTAGAACAGACATGTCAAACTAGCGACGTCACGTGACAGTTTGACACCACTGCTCTAGAGAGCCAGCTTGTGTAGGGGTTAAGGCACCAGGATAGAACCTGGGAGACTGTGAGTTCTAGTCCCTTAGGTACAAAGCCACATGGGTGACCTTGGGATAGTTCCTCTCTCTCAGTCCTAGGAAGGAGGTAATGGCAAACACTTTAGAAATCTTGCCATGAAAACTGCAATGATTTATGCAGAAAATAATCATGGGTCAAGACTCAAAGTCACACACAAAAAAGCTTTAACCCTAGATACTATCATTTATGGCTCCCTACTCCATTTAACATAAAAAAAGTTATTTGAATAAAAAGTGTCTGGATAATTAGATAAATCAATAGACAAGTAAGATGACAGGAATCTGAAATGTTGCAAAATAGACAATGACATCTTTTTGGACCCACATGTGTCACATTGCAATATCAACTATCTTTTGAAATTATCTGCTAGAATAGAATAGAATAGAATAGAATAGAATAGAATAGAATAGAATAGAATAATTTTCATATTCTCAGTGTTTTCTATGACTTATAGATTGTCGGTTCTCAACCAAAATTATCAAGAAGGGAGCTTTCCAGGGGTTCAGACTAAAGCTGTTTTCCTAATCTTAACTGGAAATGTTAAAGAGTGAACCTGGGACTTTTTACAAAAAAAAAAAGAATATTTTCCATTGAAGAGCAGCCCTCCCCTTAATCTTAGATAGGAAAGTGCTGGCATATGTACATATATACATATATGCACATATATACATATATGCATGCATGCTTACCTCCATATAAATATAAATCATCAAAAGAACTAGAGTCTCTGCTACACCTTGGATGACAGTTTGGGAGAATTTTTTTTTTTTACCTTCAGCAAGATCAATTAGGTGGCTGGAACACAAATTATTAACTCAACTGCGAAGAGGGACCATTTGTTGATTTAGCTTGGTTCAAGCATATTTGTTGTATATTTAAAACTAAACAATATAAAAAGAAGCAGAGGGATATAATTCTTTACAAGATAAATTGAAGGTAAGGGATTTTAAAAAAAAATATTTCCCAAAACAACAATTGCACTGTAGACTGATTATGATAAATTACTGCAAACATATTTTTTTTTCATATTGCTGCAGAATTCAGCAGCAACATATTTTATATCATATTAAAATGTAGCGCAAAGTGAGAAAATCTTGAATGGCTTTTCAATAAAAAATATGCTTGTTATAATAATGTTATTACCTTGCCATAAATTGCAAAATGGAATAATGTACGTATATATGCACCTTTTCATGTATTTACACTTTTCCCATTCTGAAAACTGAATGGCAGATTTGAGGAATCTATGAGGTAGATTCTTCCAAAAGAAAAATACATGTAAAAGTGTTTTTTTAAGTGAACAGTATGAAAAAAATGTATAAAATATAGAGGCATTTCCACAGGAATAGATACGTTTAAAATATTTTGTTTCAGAGGAGTATAATGTGGGATCTATTAATGTAGAGATAATTTATTATAAGCAAGGTGGGTAGATATGCTTGAGGTTTCTTCTTAATTGCAAAGAATAGCAATTAAATAAATGGAAAGCAGCAAAATTAGACATACACAAGAAAAATGTACAATAATGTTCCAAAGCAAAGTGTTGTAATGCTAAGTTTCAAGAAGCTTTCACAATATTCACAAAATACCTGGGATTCCAACAAATATTCTGAGGGTCATGAAAATGTTGGCAGTATATTTACTGGTTGTTCTCTTCTTCTTTTTCTTTCTACCTTTCCAGCATTAGAGTCTTTGGGCCCTTGTTTAATGTGTCCAAAGTGATATAATTTGGGCCTGATCATTTTTGTCTTGAATAAGAGCTCTGGTTTGATTTGTTCAGTAGTCCATTGTTTTCTTTTCTTAGCTGTCCAGGGTATTCTTAGGAGTCTTCTCCAACACCAAAGTTAAAAGGAATAAATATTCTTCCTATTCTGCTTCTTTATAGTTCAACTTTTGCTTCCATAGAGTGTCACAGGAAAACATGGCTTGCATTATTCTTATCTTTGCAGATATAGACACATCGCAACATTTAAGTATCTTTTTCTAGGCTTTCATGTCTACTCTACTCACTGGAGTGCTAGTCTGTGGTGTATTTCTTGACTGCTTGTTACTTTACTGTTGATGGTTAATCCCCAAAGTTAGAAGCTATCTGCCACTTTGACATCTTTATTAGTTCTAAGGTTGTTCTACATATTATCATCTTTTTGGTCTTCTTTATATTTAATTTTAATCTCATTTCTTTCCCTATGCTCTTAGACTTTTAGGACTGGTTGAGAGACCACTGGGTTTCCATAGTATTTGTCTATCCAATTTAATTTTGCAGGGTTAGCATGCTCCAAGTCCCTTCCATTAAACAATGTCATATATCAAGAGCCCAGAAGTCTTCGTTCTCTTTAGCAGATAATGTACTTGAGAAATTAATTTATATAATTAAAACATTTCATTGAAGCTATTTATCTGTATGTCTACCTCAAAAAATGCATCATCACAAATCTATTGCCAATCAATCATTTATTAATGAAGAACATTCATTTATTTTTTAAAGCTTTGATCAGGGGAAAATAAGTTTACTGCTGCTTTAAGACAATCAACGAGTTAAAGAAGGATATACAAAAAGACATAAAGTGTACAAAAGAATGTATTTGCTGACATAAAGTGGGTTTATAAACTTTTGTGACCCCAAATATTGGTTGATGTATCAGGCCTGGCTACGAAGCGTGCACAGCTCTAGAAAAAGAGTGTGTTTGTATGAAAATGACATCATTTTGTAGAGCTATGCACACTTCAGAAATCCATCATAATAAACCGTGTATGCTGGATCTAGTGGAAGATGTGTTTCAACACATTCAGAAAGTGATAAATTCCCCACCCATTTATATTAAGATCAAATTCCCACCTTCATTTGTTCCTGAGTCAGTCTCTCTTATGGGCTTAGATCCTAAAAACAATTACATGAATATGTGTCACATCTGTGCTGAATGCATTTCAATTTATAGTAATATTAAGGAAATCATATACAGTATGCACTGTTGAGAAATTCTAAAGAGGCTTCTATTAACTAACACTCCTCCTCTGATTCTTTGGTAAGCTCCACTTGTTTTGAGGTTTGTGTTTTCAAGTGCAAGATAAGCCCAAGTATTCAAAAGCTACATCTGTTCAAAGCTTACAGATGGTCTTTTATATTATCTCCAGCTTCTGTATAATTACATGCGATGCTGCATTTCTTTTGGAGGTACTGCTGTGTAGAGATACAGTATAATTGAACGTGAATCTGTGCATGTTCCATAGGGTTTTCCACAATGGTTATAATGAATTCTTCAGTCTGCACACTGGAATCTCCTGAGCAAAGATTAGATTTGCCAGTATTAGGCAATTCCTACAGTACTCCTGGCAAGATTGAGAAAAGAGGTTAGTGCCAGTGGTTGTGTTTTTTTTTTAAATGCAGACATCTCTTTCTCTTTACTTTATCCCATAGGAAAGAGAAAACTCTCTAAAATATAAAAGTATTGGACAATTGATTCCTCAAGCAAAAAATTACATCAGTGCTATTAATTATATACTTCTCACAAAAATAAAGGGAACGCAAACCCCTTCAGTTCCATGGTAAAATGTTCCCTTTATTTTTGTAAGCAGTATATATAATAGGAAAGATGCCTTTTCCTAAGTAGACTGGCTTTCTCTTTGTAAGAGACTGTTCTGTAGAAGTGAGTTGCTTTCCTATTTCACTTTATCCCAAGATGGGATATAATATGGGTGCTCCAAGATGTAGATGGCCCTTCCTTACCTGCACACATTTCAGATGCGTGAACCCGAAGTTCCAAAAATCTTAGCATGAGATAAAAAGGCTGGGATTTCTGGCAGCAGGTATCCACATATCTGGAGATTCTCAAATTGGGAAGTGACATGCCCAGATGTGTTAGTTCTGTTTCTTCCAGAATTCTTGGCTTGGTGAGCTCAGTTCTGGGAGAATGCCACAATGGAAAATGCTAAATTAGTATGTATGTTTCTACTTAAGGTAGAGATAAGTGAAACATAAATCATTTATTAAAATAAATTGCTGAAAAAATAAGATGTATAATTTTTTTCTATGATTTTTCTGTTGCACATTTCTTCTACTGTGGACTTCCATTTTTTTTTTTTTAGTTTTTTGAAGGGGTGACACATTTGAAAGGTGACAGTTCAAAACAATGGGCTTGACTATGCATATTCTGGCTTCTGATCATACACAAAGGCCCCAAGGAGAAAATGACAAAAGAAGACAGAGCAGTTTATTGTGCTTACTTGGATTACATATAGGCCCAGCAAGAACTGAGAATAATTTCCCAACCCAATTTCTTACCTTATGACTATTCTCAGAAGGCATACATCTCTAAGTTCTGTAATAAAAATGTGATACGTTAGTGTGCTGTGTGTTTATTAACAAGATTATTAAGCTTGGGTAGTGAAGCTCAGTACTTTAGTTCTAGAGCAAATAACCTAGATAACTTTCAGATGTGTAGGATCAATTTCTAGAATTCTTGGCAATGGCCATTCTGGATGTGGCATTTCAGAAATTAAAGTCCACATATCTAGAAATTGTCCAGGTTGTGATATCACAACCTAAATCTTATAACTTCTGGAATCTGGTATCAGGATGCAAACATGAAAAGATGAGGTTTACATGATCATAATCAGATTAAATGGGTATTATGATGCATCATAACACCCATTTAATCTGATTAGCACCATGGTTAATAGCAGTTTCTTATTCAGGAAACAGTTTAGAAACATACCGGTAGTTTGTAAAAGCATAATATGAAATAGTTCTTTAATCATAGTTTATAAAAGAGTGCAGAATTAAATGAGCGTTGTACTCTAAATAAAGCTATAATGGCTGGGTTCACATCATATAATATGGGACATGAATTTGCATAAAAGACTGGTTGGAGACAAGTTGAGTCTAGATCTTTTTTTTTTTCTGACCGTGGGAAGCACCTTTTTGACTTCAGTGGAAAATGGAATGAAAAAGAAATAATTCACACACAGCTTCTGTAATTAGCTCTTCTTTTATTCTCTTTTCTTTGTAGATATACAGAGGTGCTACTCTTCCCTCTACATATCATATACCTCAATTCAAATAGTCCAGATAATTATTTATTTTTAAGGTACATCTCAGACTGTGAGACTACCATGTTCTTGATCATCTTTCCCAGAAATAGAATATTTGAGATTGATTGACCTTTAAATAAACAGGGGTTTCTATTCCAACTTATTTTTGGTGAGGGGACAACTCAGACCTCCCCACAATGAGAACTGCTTCCCTTAAATCCAATTTAATTGACCAGGAGGGACTAGGGTCATGTAAGCAGGAGATAGACCTTATATCTGCACTATCCTGTTCACATCCTTATGATGTAAACTGAAAATATCCCAGAATAAAATGATAAGTAATTGGTGAGGTTTCATCTCTCTGTCTTGTCTTATCACTAAAGTTCACCCTAACCTCACAGATGGTCACAAAATTGTCATATCCTACCTGCCAATAATTGTTTACAATTACTGGAGATTAAGAGGGGAGTTAAAATCTCAGGGCACGTATACTGTAAATGAGGATTTTATTGGCTCACAAAATATACTTCTACTGGGATGCTACATACTTAAAAAAAAGAACTACTTTGCATACTGTGATACTATCAACCTATGAAATTTTATGTGTTAAATCAATATGAAAACAGAAAGGAACACATTAACCTTAATCAAAACTTATCTTTGTAGGTACAGAAACATTTGTCTTTGATTCAGATTGAAATGAAAGAAAATATGCTTTCTGATTATCTTTGGGTTTTTTGTTTTGTTTTGTTTTTTGCTTCTGCTTTATTACCTGAACAACATAGAAGGAAACTTACTTCAAATAAAGATGGTGGATTCCGTTTTTAGTGATCAGGTTGTCATTTATGGCTTAAACTAATGCTATGAGCATGTGAGACTATTAAATAATACATTCTTGAGCAGAACATGTTCTTATCTTCTAGTTGTGATGGCACTCAACAGCTTGTTTCTACAAGTACAACTGATTATCTGAAGTAGAAACCTTTCATCTGTAAGCTATACATGTGAAAATGTCCACCTAATCTCAAACATTGTGTTATTATTGCTCCAGTTCACATGAAACCATTTTCCCATACATGAAAGACTTCATTTTCAGATAGTGATGCTGTATCCACGGTCAACCTGCTGTTTATGATGTGAGAAGTGTTGTTTACATTTCTGTAAAATATAAGTTCCATTTATTCAGTAAACCTTTGTTCTGAGAAAGAATTATCAGGGTTACAGAAATTAAATTAAAGCAGCTGGACGTATTTGAGGACACATTGGATATGGTTAGAGATGTAAGTAAAAAAATTAGTTTAAAGAGTCAAGACATCTGAAATGGTTTTTGCTTCTGCTGGTGCTGCTACAGTAATGGGCAAATAGTAATGGGCTATTTATTACCTTGGCAACATTTTAGGAAGAATCTAACTTCAATCCCTAACACACTCTTCAATTAGATTCATAACAAGTTCCACAAATGATGTATAACTACTTTGAAATAATATTCACTGAAATATGAAAAACTGAGAAGCTTTTTTGTGCACAAACTGAAGCTTTATTATATAACTGTTACAATCAATGAATATTTCAGGAAGAGATATTAACAGAAATATGTATGTGTGCGTGATACACACACATGCTCAATATTATATCAATATTATATCATGATTTACTGAATAAAGAATGAAAAACATCCCATTGTTTTTGCTTGCCTTATCTTTGTGCTGCCTAGCTTACAGAATATCTCTCTCTCTCTCTCTCTCTCTCTCTCTCTCTCTCTCTCTCTCTCTCTCTCTCCCTCTCTCTCTCTCTCTCTCTCTCCCTCCCTCCCTCTCCCCTCTCCCTCTCTTTGCATTCTTGCAGTTAGGTCCTTATTGGTCATCATTTATCTTAATCATTAATTGTCACATTGAGTAACAATGGAGAAATTGCTTCTGTCACCTGTCTTCTAAAACAGAATGCTAAAAAAAATGCAGACTAAAATAGCATGTTTGCTTTTACGGTGTGTCTGATTCTTCTTGGCAGCAATTACATTTGTCCAAAGAGAAATGGATTTGTTAGTTAGTTCATGTTAAGGATGTTGGGGTTAAGGATTTTGCTGTCATTTGCACTTACCAGCATCTGGAGCCATCCAGGAAATCGCCGTGCTAAGAGATTCAGAAATGGAAGTACTCCTCTATTCCGTATTATAATATAGAATTTCTAACAATGAATCGAGCATTGGTTACAGTCTTGGATGTTAATCCCATCTTTAAAAGGAGATGAAATACATTTATGAAAAGACAGGTAATTGGTAGTCTCCAGATATAACGGCATACACATTATACATCAGCCCTCCCAGGAAAACCAGACAGGAAACACGACTAGAAAAACTATTTCTACTTTATTGTAAGGCTAGAGTAACAGAATCTTGCAAAGACACAAACTTCCTGCTGCCACCTTTAACCACCTGATTCATCAGGATGCGTCTTTCCTTATTTTCTTTCTTTGACCACTAAACCACTGGAGTCTCCTGTCTTGGTTATCTGATTGCTTTCTAGGCAACATGTCTTCCCCTCATTCCCCAAGGTCATCTACACTTTCCATTACAGTATATTACTTCCAGTTAAGGAAATATTACATATCATGATTCCAAATGCTGGAAAATAAGAGTAGGACTGGTCAATTACATACATCCCCAACTATAGGCTCTGACTGCATTTATTTTAGCCTTACCTGACTTTTGGCCATCAACAGACTATCCCTGAAGATCTGACAGTCTGCATGTCAGGACAGGAAGGGGAGGGGAAGAATGTCCATTGAAGCTTCGACAAATGTTTGCTGATTTTTTTTTTTATCTTTTCCCCAATATTGACTGGTTTAACAAGAGGTTCCCATGCTTGGGAATATAAAAGAAATGTTTGTGAATGAACTTCAAGGTCTATAATTCAATATAAGCAAGATGGTGTCTTAGATTTTTTAAAAAAGGAATATGTATGTATTGTCTCTTATTATTTTCTACTATATTAAACCACGTATGGCCAAATCCAGCAGAATACCAAAAGAATGTGGTTGATTTTTTTTTTTTAAAAAAAATTCCAAATCAGTAACATGTTTGAGTATCTTTTTTGGAAGATTATATCTAGATGGCTCCATTTCTGGGGTGGATATTCTCATTCTCTCTTTGCGTGGGTTGGTATATTTTGTTTTTAATAATATTTATCTTTTAATACTGATTCTTACATGATCATTTTATATATGTACTGTTTTATTAGATTACTGTATGATGCCCAGTGTCCCTCTTTTTCTGTATGTAAAAAGTAACTTATTTATGTATTTGTTATTTGTATGGCCTCCATTCAAATAACAAATGTCAAGGTAATTAAAATTTAGTAGCTAACCTGCAGAGATGATATACAGAGAGTAAGTCAGCAAAGTATTTTGGGGTTAGCATCCCTTTAAGACATTGTCTGAGAGAAATGACAGTTGGAATCTTTAGCTCCACTTGAACCATTTGTATATAACCGACTGTCTTGTAATCTGTATGTTCCCTGAATGTTGTTGTTTCATGTTGTATATTAAACCACAGTTCTTTTGATAAACTACTGTCAAATGTTTGTTATCCTGTGTTGTCACAAGAAGAAAAGAAGACAAGGGCTGCGATAATTTATAATCTTATACAACAACAAATAGATACATAAATTGGATTTTATAATGTATCCACAACAGATGTTCCATTTTGAGAGCAGTTATCGTCTGCAGAATAACTATATTCATTTTATATAGTTATTGTGTATTTCACCAATAATTAATTATTTAATATCATTTGGATTTTTAATTTTTGATGGATGTAGACTTTCTTCTTCTCTTTAGATTAAGAAAAGTATTTCAGGATTATACTTTTGGGCTTTAAAACCAGATGTTACAATTAGCCTTAACCGGAATTTCAATATTTGCCAAGTAGCTTCTGTAGACACTAAATATCCAAATAGAAATATTGGGATTTCTCTTTAAAGTATTTTATTTGTGACATAAGAATAAGAGTTTATTTTATAGAATAAGGAGTAGAAACCACTAAAACTACAAATATCCCACTTATACAAACCCATAAAGAGATAGAGTTGACCATATAGATCAGTGGTGGCGAACCTATGGCACGTGTGCCAGAGGTGGCACTCAGAGCCCTCTCTGTGGGCATGCGCACGATGCCCTGGAGATGGCAACCGTCCCACTTCAAGCAGCTGCCCGCTAACTCGCCAGGTCTCACGTGGCCAGATGTATCCCAGCATGGCCGGTTTCCCTCCCCCCCCAGTCCCGTCCCGTCCCTCCTGGCCTCGCATGCTCTCCTTTTCCCAGGCATGACCCACTGCATCGCCGCCTCAGCTGTCAGCCAGCCGGCGAGCTCAGAGGCAGCTTCTCTGAACTGCTGGCAGTGGGATGCAAAGCCCCAGAGTGCGCCAGTCGAGGGGCCGGCAGGCTGTGGCTGCTGATGAACACCGTCAGCCCCAATGTGCTCGCTGGCCTCTGTGTGTGGGGGCCAATGGTGTCAGGCAGCAGACACCCTGGCCCCTGCCTCACCTTGCCCCAAAGCAATGGCACCCCCATCCTGCCTCGCCTCCCCTATCCCACAGGATGAGCCTCCTGCCTACCATCCCATCCACCAGTGACCCCCTGGATCTCCCCCAACCCTGCCCGGCCCCCACAGGAGTCCCTGCCCACGAGCAATATCGAGATGACCATGCCCACCTTGGCCACACCCAACCATTCTGCCATGACCATCACAGCCACGCCCCCCATGGGCCATGCCCACCTGGCACCCGGCGATAAATAAGTGGGTTTGGGGTTACAGTTTGGGCACTCGGTCTGTAAAAGGTTCACCATCACTGATATAGATGCTATGTTGGAAGGTATAGTTAAGTCCCCAAAAGTCTGCTGTCCTGAGTCACTCTAATAAAATTTCCATGATTATGATTCCTATTGATTACTTAAGCGATTTTGAATGAAATAGCTTCAATAGCATAAAGCTGTTTCATTCATAATAGACAATTCATGGCTATTCAACTAAATATTACACCTTTTCACTAGGGACCGGAGTTTCATGTGAGTTTTTCAAAAAAATATTATTTATTGCTGTGTTTTTCCATTTGAAATGTGCTCTCTACCCAAATAGCAATAAAAAAAGTTTGTGTTTCCTTACTAAGGGAAGTGATGTATGCTTGGAAATTAATTATCATAAAATAGGGCAGATGTTTTTTGAATAATTGATCTGAGAAAATACCAACAAGTTACCCCTGACTTTCTGAAAGCATTCTTTATACTCAAAACCATATTGACTAATATATGTATACACCCACACTGATGTGTCTCTCGCTCTGCCTCTGTATCAATATTGGTCAGCTCTTCAAGGTAATCCAAGTCAGGAACCAGAGTCCTCAAATTTGATTGGACCTCTATTTTTTTGAGATAGGCTATAGTAACAGAATCTTGAAAGCCTGACTGTGTTTTCCTTTCCTTTGTTTATTATTAAATTTATATACTGCATATCTCGCTGTCCAGATTTCCTCCTATATTTTTGTGAATTTATCAATTTTTCTGAATTTAAAGTGAGCTTTTATTTTTGTAACTGTTTCTGCGAAGTTTTTTTAAGGTCACCTCTGTGATTCTCTGCAATAACTCCCTTTTATGAACCCATAATCTCTCGATCCATGGTAGATGGAGCTGAGCATTTACTGGTTGGATGCCCTTCCTGACCACATGGAGTTCATAGCAGTTTTTTTTCTTTGCACCCTAGGAGAGAAATATCTGCTGCTACCTAGGATTGAACTTTCAACCTTCTGAGTGGGAGGCAGCATCTTCACCACTAGGCCACCACGCCACTCCGTGGTTCTCTACAACATCTATGTCTATCTACAGAGACCTAGAAGAATGTAAATACTGTTGTTTGAAATATGGTTAGCTGGCAGTCTTTTTTGGCTACATGTGGATCTTATTTATGATTTTGCTTTCACTAAATTTGAGGAGAAGGATCTACTTAGTACCAGGAAAAGTTCAAATGGTTTTTCATAATTATTTTTCTTTGGTGTTTTAATCCAATCTTTGACAACCAATTAAAAAGCTTTTCCTTGGCCACTTAGCAAAAATTAACATTATTTTCTTGAAAAGAAAAGAAAATCATTCTCCATTTTTCTCTATGCCTGAGTCAGACAAAAGCTATCCAAGCTTGTGTGTTTTACATATTTGGTTTTTACTTGTCCACCACATCCTTTTAAAAAACAGCAACTTCCCTGAACTCCTGAATGAGCTCACAGTCAAGTAGGACTTGAATCTTAGCTTATGTAGTTGTAGTCTGACACCTTAGCCACTGACATTCATGATTGCCATATAGCAAGTTAACATTCTCTTTGGAGGAAGAAGGAGGAATGAGGTGGAAGGATGATACTTCTAGCTGGATGTGTTATTGTATTTTTTTGCGAGGGGGGGTAGATATATGTTCTTTTTTGCGAGGGGGGGTAGATATATGTTCTATGTTCTTCTTTGACATAGATGTAAGGAAAGACGGAAAAAAATAGCAATAACAATAGCCCTTAGACTTATATACCGCTTCACAGCCACTCTCTAAGCAGTTTACAGAGTCAGCATATTGCCCCCAACAATCTGGATCCTCATTTTATTAACCTCAGAAGAATGGAAGACTCAGTCAATCTTGAGCCAGTGAGAATTGAACTGCTGAACTGCCGGCAGTTGGCAGTCAGTAGAATTAGCCAGCAGTACTGCATTCTAACCACCACAGCTCATAATGTTTTTCCTGTTCCTTTGTCCTTCTGGAATGGGATCTAATGTTCATGATTAATGCTCTAATCAGTTTCTGTATCAAGTGTAAATAACTGGACTGTGGTATTCATTTCGGATCTGTGCAAAAAGTAGAACACATTGTGATGCAACCTCTTCCCATTAATCTCCTCAAGGAAGTGCAGCTGGGGGGGGAAACCTCATATATGGTGGATTGGCATTTCCCTTAGTTTGTGCTTCTGGGGGTCAGGAAAACATTAATGTACTGACAGACTTTTCTTGAGAAACAGAACTTTGCAATATTTGGCTTCTATTATGTGTCATTTAAACCTTAAATGATATAGGTCTTACATATAGCTCTTACACTGTCACCAAACCTATATTATGGTGTTAAATAACTAGGAGCACTTTTCTGGGAAATACAATATGATATTGAAGAATGTCTACTTATCCTGTGCAAAACAATGTAGAGAGACTGTCCTTATGAGTACCATAATATGTGCATTTGTCTCCTTGTGAGTGTGACCTTGGACATTAAAAATAATTCATTGGTGGTAAAACTAATAGTGGAAATTAAGGCATCAAAGGTGTCATTCAACTAAATTATCGTAGGTAGTTGGTACATGAATAAAATCCCTGATCTGTCAGTGTGACTTATCTTTACTCACAGACATTTGCACCCAGTCACCTTCAGAGCAGTGCTAAATATCACTGTGAAAGTCCCACAAACAATGACATCTACCTCTCCTTCCTGGCCTTGGCATTGCAGTTTCTGTATGAACTGAAACTTGGATGGGCAAATTTCTATTAGGGCTATATCTCCATCATTGCCCAGCCCACCTGAGTAATACATACCAAGACCTATTGCTTGTTCACTACTATATTGTAAATGGATGCAGTTGTGTTTCAAACCAGCTTGGCATTTATTCATAGCACCTAGGCCCAGACTGCTGACAATGGCATATTAGAGTCAGCTCATACAGGCTTGTGAATGTTGATTGTTAAATTTTCTGAAATTTTGCAAGCTGATTGAGAACAGAGCTCAGCATGCCAGTCTGATGTTTGGTAGCTCCTAGAGTGGCCCATTAGTGGTAAGGGAACCAGCAGGGATAGTTCTTATACATTTTTAGTACACCACTGAGCCCAGGTCTGGATCAATTGAATTAGAGGAGGGACTTGCTAGAATGGCTTCAGATTGGACTCCGTTTTTTCACCCCAGTCTCTTTCTCATAACGTTCTGGCAAGCTCCACTTCACCATTCAGTAGAACAGCATTAACCACCAGGAGTAGGCAAGGCACTCCTATAGGCTCAGCATAGTCACCCATTTATCCATATTATGTGATCTTCAAATCTTCCTACCCCTAAGGTAGTAACTTCCCATTCCATAAAACACTAAATACTCCCTGTCTTGCCCCTAATTCCCCTGTTGTCTCTTAACAGGGTGAGGGTATGTTTTCTATCATTTTCCTTTCTATCTTCTCTCGGGATGCAATAGAACATCTTTTGGTATACAATGTGGGAAAGAAGCATAAGCAAGCCATTAATGGAAGTTCATCATTGTCTCTTGGAGGAAGATAGAGGGAAGACTTTCTTCAAAGTCATAAATACTAATAACGGGAAACTGATCAGACGTGCCTAGTATTCATTCTTCCACTGCTTGAGGTAAACTGCATGTCAAAAAGTTAGAGCCCTCTGGCACTATTTGTTTTTCATGCTTCTCTTCCTTCCTTCCTGTTGTAATAGGCAAAACATCTGCAACTGCAAACTTCAATATAAATGTGTGAAGACAGGGTGAAAGTGAAAACACTAATAAACTTTTTTTATGCATGGAACATGTGGCATTAGATTAATTGATTCGTTTTCACTCTTTGCATGCCTATTTAATAATCTTTCTCATCTGTAACTTTGTACATATATATTAAATTAGTTATGAAAAAAAACCAGAAATGTTAAAAATCCCATATCTTTTCAATATATTTCAAGTAGTCTACTATTTACTACAAATTTTAGTCTGAAATAATGACATTGAATCTAACCAAGTTATTCTCTCATAAACATGCATAACCTTTCAACTATCTCACTCCATTGAGAAGTAAATCCCATTAACATTGTTGAGACTTATACTCTTTACAAGCCACCAGTTCCTGATTTTGGGAACTTCACTAATTTGCCTTCTAAAAAATGGGTGTTCTGCATTAGCCATTTTCTTCATAGCAACCATTTCATAAAGCAGAAAGCATCCTGTAACAGTTGTTATGAGAGAGCATCCTTAAAAGACTATCAAGATTCTGAAGTGCTTATCAGTGCTGAGAGATTGCCTACTGTTGCACAGGATATTTTAAAAGTTGGAGACCGACAACGTTTGATTTAAGATTTTCAAGTGAAGTCATTTCTTACAGTGTGGATGGCATACACATTTCTTTGGCTTGCAGCCGCTTCAGGTCAGCCTTGAAAAAGTCTGCAAAATCTTCTTAACCAGTATATATCCCACAAGCAGCAATATATCTTTTGCACCACCTGCAGCTCTCCGAGGAAAATTGTATCTGTCTTCCAGCTAGACATCTGTTAAATAGCATGTGGTTCCTACAGAAAAAGGGAGGGAAAGGGGGGGGAAGAGAGGGAGGGAGGGAGGTAATAGTTACAGGGAGGAGGAGGAGGGGGAGGAACTCTAAGGGAGGCCTGGCCCTATTGTAGCCTTATTTCGGCCATCTTTCTTTGCGTAGGTTAAGTTTTGGGAAATGATGGACTAAAATGAGAAGAGAGGCACTCTGAAATGTGTTCAGATTGAGGCTGGCTTGGTCGTGATTCAAAATGGCTCAGGATTTGTACTTTTATAATCAATTATTAGAGGGAGAAAATCACAGAGAAGGGATATAAAAACATGTGCATAGGATCAAGTTCAAGAGGAACAGTCTAATACACAGTTCCTAATGAATATTTAGCATAGTTTTTTTTTTGAAGGAATTAGTTGCACTAGTTTTGAAAAACCAAATGGAAGAATATAACTATGTAAAATAGGCATTGGCTGGGTCAAAGATGAGAACATTTCCCTTGTGTCACTCACTGAAGATGCAAGATCAGTTCATATATACTTGGGAACAGGATAGCTTCTTCCTATTTTATTCTCAGATGCTTTTGAATCTTGTCTACTTCAAAGTGATCCAAATAATATAATTTATGCTGAGATTACCGAATGCATTACATAGTTGTGCAGGAAACTTTTCCTGTATTTGAAATCGAAATGGTATTTTTAAAATTTCAATAGTTTCTTCAAATCCAATTATCATCCAAGGCTTAGGTTTAGAATAAGAGACAATTGTTTATGCAAAGAGGCTATACTTTTAAAACATTGAACTGGTTTTTATACAGTGAAAGCTATTGTGTGTTGCTTTGGGTAAGGCTTAAGGCAGCAATACTCTTTTGAATGTTTTACAGGTGTGGTTTTTTTTAGTACCTTTCAGATCTTAGAATCCATGCAATTTCATGGCTAGTTTTGCTGAACATTAGAAATGGAAATGGAGCTAAATGCTATATATGCTACGTAAAAGTATACCTTTTATTTTGTATCACTACAGTTAATGTAGTGAAAACCATTAACATATACATCTTTATACTAAAGGCTAGCTGGCTTTTTTGTTATATGTGTTCTACTGTTATGTCATCTCACTATGCTAACTGGAGTGCTAGCTACACTTTACACTTATCTTTGAACATCACAGTTTGCTTTTTTTCCTATTGCACTGCTGACATTAGCATATTTTGTCAAGGCCATTTGTTGGAGATGAAATGCAAAGCCTTTACTGGAGGTGCTAATCCAATGGACCTGACTTGTCAACACATTATTATCTACTGAGAGAAGGAGGCAGTAGTGTGCTGGACCAGTCAGTTAGTTTAGGAACTGTATGTTAGAGCGTTTAACCCTCTAAATGCTCTAACATACAGTTCCTAAGCTAATTGACTGGTCCAGCACAAGTAGGATGTAGATAAAATTAAGAATTTGCTCTGGTTTCCTCTTGGCCTAGCACTTTGCCTACTTTATGCCTAAAAGAGTCCAAATCTCAGGTCACTTTGTTCTGCTTTTCTTTCCAAATACAGAGGCACAAAACACATGCTCTGACTCTTTTTCTAGTAGGTTGTATTACATACAGGGATAGGCTTTGCTGGGAGTTGATGGGGGCGAAGAGAAAGAGGTCCTGTTTTGTAGGATGCATAAAACAAAATAATACAATAATTTACCTTCCAATGAAATAAGAAACCTATTGAAAAAATAGTTTCATATGCCAATCACTCTTGTTCAGTCATACAAACACATACATAGAGATTCCTCTAAGCATCAAAAAGGGGGGTATAATGAAATATAAGAATATAAATAATGCCATATTAGACACTTCGCCCATCTAATTCAGTACTTTGTTCTTATATTGGTCAAGCAACTGCACAAGGAAGCCCATTTCTTCCAGCAGAAGACCTTTAGAAGCAGGCACAGTGCCACCAAGGTAATAGTCATTGATCCCCCTGACTTCCATCAACCAGTCCAACGTTATTTTTTTAAGCCATCCAAGCTGGTAACTGAGACCACATTGTGTGGTACATACACCTTGATACAATAAACCATAATTTGCTTACTTGTGTCAGATATTGGGAGGCAAATACATAAAGTGACTTCACCTGCCTAAGGTGAAATTTTAAAGTAATGTCAGTTTCCTATGGAAACTTTCCAGGAAGGGAGAGGAAAAAAAGAACTAAAATGAAAAAAAAAAAAAACCCTCCAGAAAGATTACTGAATTGGCATGAGGTGATCAAGCAGGACAGAAATAGCTTGAATATAACATAATGAAACATTAAAATTCAGCTTCAAGCAATTTCCACAACTAATTTTCAATATTATTTTTCAAATAGTTTTTTACAAGAACGTCAGCAATCAGGTACCCCCCATAATCTTTTCATTTTTAACAACATCTCAAAGAATATAAAGTTTCTCCCCCAATTCAGATAAATATCATTTTTAAATCTATCATCTTTATCTACCTTAAAAAAGAGACTTTTGCTTTCCAAATGTTCATTCTGCAATATTGCTTAAATTAAAAAAAAACACTTTAAAAAATGCAGAACTATATGGCAGAAATCATTGGTGTATTGGTTTGATGTGCAAATTGGTTTAATTTGCATGAAGTTGCATATCAAGATTTCCTGTTGCATTGCTAATGAATTCTTCAAGTGGGTATCACAAACCAGTACTGTTGGCATTGAACAATACTGTTGGGAAAACTTTAGTTCTGATTTTCTTCCATTAAGCAAGTTTATTACCTGTGTCAATCTAACCAGTCCTTTCTCTTTAAAAAAAAAATCAGTTATTTTCAACCTGTGTGCACTTATAAACTATGATCACTGCTCTATCTCTCAGAGCTTTTGTAACAAATACTAATAGTGGTATAAAAGCAAAACATATAAAGGTAGGAAATTGCCATGCAAATACGCATTGTAAAAATATATTATGAATATGTTATATAAATAAATCTAGTATGAAGTAGTGCTTAATAAGTTGGACTACACTACGGAACAAGGTTTAGTTCCTCATTGAGGGGGATTGCTATGGAGAAAATAATAATAATAATAAAAAGAATGACTTAGAGTTAAAGCAGAATATATAACAAATAGAAATTAGCAAATAAAAGAAATGAACTAGTGATCATTTTCAAAAATGGCAACTTAATTCTTCTTGATATAATTCTTCTTGCTTTAAAAAAAATTGGGGATATACTTTATTTTTTTGGAAAAAATGTAGTTTTAGTACGTACATTGGATTTCCTTTTTCTAACAGTATTTGCTTTTACTTTTTTGGCCTTGGAGAAAAGATATGTAAAACAGTCATCCAAGGTTCATCCTTAAATTAGGATAGCTATAATTAAAAGTATGCTGCTTCATGTAGAGAAAAAATCATTTTCTGAGCTCTCACATTTCCCCGCAAAAGGGTAGCTTGATTTGGAAGAAAAAATGAAAAATGAAGTGTTTTTCCCTGTCTCCTTCTTTCTCTCTGTATATATTTTATATATGCATGCATTGTATCTTATTTGTATTAAGAGTGATTACAATGCAACTACTGTATATAATTCATTTTATGCATTGAATGATTATACTCCAGATCGGTTACAAGCCCCTAGCTGTATTTCACAGATGGGGCTGCATTAATCTGGTTATTGGTTTTTTATGACACATTGACTCTGAAACAAACTGTATAAGCCAGGTTCCTCTGACAGATAAGGATAAAAAGGCTCAGTTAAGTTCAACAGCATGAGGTTGGAAGGTAGGCATCAAGGGGGGGATAAACTGATGAAAGCAGCCTTGTGACATCATGGTGCAGATTGTGACCATTTTTACATATATTATCTATGTTGTTAATCACACGCACATCCCTTTTTAATGAAAATATCAAGAGCCTATGGATACCACATTGTGAGAGTGTGACCCCCTAGAACTGATTGAACATGTGATTTTAAATATCCTTACTTAAACTCAGCCAAACGACTCTGTGTGGGACTCATTGGGATTGTTACTGTGTTTCAGCAGTTTTAGGCACTAAGGAAGATCACCATGGATTTCTGGAAAGGTGACATATAGTCAAAATATTACTTGGTGAATGAAACTCATTCACTTTATATTTAATAATAATAAAACTGGAAGGGGGATCATCTAATCCACCCCCTGCTCAGGCACGAAACCCTATACCATTTCAGACAAATGCCTGTCCAGTCTTTTCTTAAAAACTTCCAGTGTTGGAGCATTCACCGCTCCTGGAGGCAGGTTGTTCCACTGATTAATTGTTCTAACTGTCAGGAAGTTACTCCTTAGTTCTAGGTTGCTTCTCTCCTTGATTAGTTTCCATCTGTTGCTTCTTGTCCTGCCTTCAGGCACTTTGGAGAACAGCTTGACTCCCTCTTCTTTATGGCAAGCCCTGAGATATCGGAACACTGCTATCATGTCCCCCCTTGTCCTTCTCTTCATTAAACTAGACATACCCAATTCCAGCAACCATTCCTTATGTTTTAGCCTCCAGTCCCCTAATCATCTTTGTTGCTATTCTCTGTACTCTTTCTAGAGTCTCAACATCTTCTTTCCATCGTGGATGGAATCACTTAGATCATATCTAAGTGATTTTCCACTAGGACCCCAAGATCCCTCTCACAGTTGCTACTATTGAGCAAGGCACCACCTATACTATACCATACATTTGGTTTTTCTTGCCTAAATGTAGAACCTTACTTTTTTCACCATTGAATTTCATATTGTTAGATAGTGCCCAGTGTTCAGGTCTGTCCAGATCCTCCTGTATCTTAAGCCTGTCTTCTCAAGTGTTGGCTATTCCTGCCAGCTTGGTGTCATCTGCAAATATGGTGAGTTCCCCATCTATTCCCTTGTCGAAATCGTTGATGAAGATGTTGAAGAGCATTAGGCCTAGAACAGAGCCCTAGGGCACCCCACTACACATTTCCCTCCATGTAGATGCAGTTCCATTGAGGATCACACACTGAGTACGGCCGTTCAGCCAGCTACAAATCCATCTGGTGGTGATGCTGTCTAACCCACACTTTTCTATCTTATCAAGTAGTAGGTTCTGATCTACTTTATCTTTTTTTTTTTTTTCAATATAAAATTTTTATTGTTTTCATCATAAAAAAAACAACACCAGTATTACACAATATTATTACACAATATTATATCCCACCCCCCCGGACTTCCCAAACCAAATCCCAGGCTAATATTCAGATATAAGTAAATGAATATTAATTTCTCTAACTCCACAAACTCTATTATAAACAATCCATCTC
>NW_015386405.1:2342008-2349690 GCF_001527695.2 Protobothrops mucrosquamatus | reverse complement strand
TTCTCACCTACATCGTCCATATAGGACGACTCGGGAACTCAACTCCTACCCCGGGCAGCTCACCTATCCCCTTATGCCCAGGGGAAAGGTATCAGGCCGTTTGACAGCTGGTACTGGCTGTCAAAACGGCTTTTACGCGAAACAGGCGGGAGGCAGCAAACAGCTGCGACCGACGAAGTCGCCTGCCACCGGAAGTCCTGATCTACTTTATCAAATGCCTTACTGAAGTCCAAGTAAATTATATCCACATGTGCACATAGACATGGAGAGAGAGAGAGAGAGAGAGAGAGAGAGAGAGAGAGAGAGAGAGAGAGAGAGAGAGAGAGAGAGAGAGAGGACTAAATATATATGATATAGATTGATATTATCATCATCATTTTAGCCATTTTCTATCCACTGTTGGATGAAGGCCTCTTCCACATGTTTCCAACCAAATTTTAGTCCTGAGATATATTTTTTTTGCCAGTTGGGCCCACAATACTTGCTGATATCATCAATCAATCTTGTTTTAGGTCTCTTTGTGGACGCTTTTTATCAAGTGGGATCCATTCTATATAGATTGATATAGATACACATATACTTGTAAAAATGGTTTACAAATCACTACTGAAGAATTTCATTGGTCCTATTGGTTTCCTCTGTCCAATCGTATCCTACTCTAGGGGGCGTTGCTTATCCCCATTTCTTAGCTAAGTGAGCCAGCATTGTCCGCAGAGTCTTTCCATAGTCATGTAGCCAGCATGACTATATGCTGAGACACATAGAAGCTTCCCACCGAAGTGGTACCTATTTATTGTCAAGACTGACATGCCTTTTCACCTAGATTTTCTCTTTTGCTCATATCTTGACAATGGAATGCAAAGGTGGGAATGGTGATGTCCAGGTAACCAAGGGTCAAGGCCAGCTGCTCAAAGGAGAAGTGCTGCTCCTTGCTTCTCCGGAGACTTGCAGTCTGGACCCCCTCCTCAGGAATTTCTCCTCCTCCTGGCTGCTTCTAAAATTGTGCTTTTCTTCTTCACTAAGCAAACATGCCTTTAAAGCCTCAAAATTTAAGTCTTGCTCTTCTTTACACTCAAATATTGCAGAAACTGTGTCCCAGGTTTTATCTAAACTGTTCAACACCAATAAAACCTTCTGGGACTCAGGGAATTTAATCCCACATTGTTCTAAGTCCAAAAATAAACTTTGCATTTTATTTAAATGCTGTTCACCTGGTTGCAAACAGGCCCTGTAAAGTTTTCTTGACAATTGCACTATTTTGCATGCAGAAACATTCACATGCACAGCTCTCAACTTCAGCCAAATTTCCTTTGCAGTCTTTAGATTTGCAACATTTAGAAACAGTTCATCATCTAAATTTAAGATGAGATAAGCCATGGCTTGATCATGACTTTTCTGATCAACAGCTGCAAACACTTGTGGGGGATTTTCTACAATATACCACAGCTCTTTTGCTTTCAGCAAACATTCCATTTTTGCAGCCCATATAATGTAATTATTTTGGCCTAAACGAGGCACAGAACTTTCCTTAAATTCCATTGCAGCCATTCTGCTAATTCTGCCTTATTCTTATACTTTTCTAAACACAGGCAATTTCTTCCAGCTTTAAATTACAATGCAGTCCTTAGTAAGCTCTGGGCCCATAACCTGTTAGAGAATTTTAATTTCTCTATTGGTGAAAAAATAAATCAGAAGCTCTCACAGTTGACTGCATTTAGCTGATTCAAATAAACTCTTTATATTCATATCAAAATATTTACAATACCATACATTCTTCTTTACAGCAACATAGCACAATGAAGACTTCTTATAGAGAGATACAGAGACAGAACCAAGACTGGATAAAGATTCAGCTCCTAACTCAATACCCTTTTGCACAGACTCAGTAGCACTTTCTTCACATTGGCTGACTGAGTTACCACATGACTCTTCCTGCTCATGAATATTCCAACAAAATGTTATCACTTAGAACTTTAAATTGCTCTACAAGCAAAAGACAATTTTGGTTTGGTATTCAAAACTATATGTTAAAGTTCAAAGGTCCTCATTTCCCTTTTTGCTAGGATAAAATTTTATTCAAAATCTTTGAGATCCACATAATAAATTTTAATATTCTGAAAGTTAAAGGGACTTGCCTGTTGATTACCAACTAATGGTATTATTACTAAAATTGATCTTTGTGTCTTCTGGATTTTTCTTAACTTTCTGTTTGCACTTTATTATAAACATGTATACACACACACACACACACACACTAAATAGCTAGACAGACAGATAGGCAGGCAGGTGGATGATAGAATTTAAATGTAAATGTAGTGGAGTTCAGCCATGTTTTTCAGAATCATTTAAGGACAGACTAGTCATATGATATATACTGAGCTGCCAAGTCAAATTTAGTTTCTTCTTTTATTACAACTTTCCTATCTGTTTGCTATTCCAGACAAGAACAAAAAAGGCTTTCTTAAGGTGAGGGAAAGCTGCCATGTTTTCCTAACATTTCCAAGAAACAAGTATCTTCAGCGCTTATAATAGAAATCTTACTTATTTGAACTGAAGAGTCTGATATTTATTCTGTTTAACATTGAGACAGAAGTTATAAAAAGCCATATTCTGTTTGAACACTTTTCTGTATTTGCTTGAGCTCTTACAAATTTTGCATGGCACATTATACTGTAGGTCTGTTATATAAAATGCTGCATTCAGTATGATAAGTCACATATTTTACATACATATTATACCTACCTATATTATATTATGTGTTTCAAATGCTAAAAGCACTTCATACATATTATCTCAATCTCTTCATAAATATTACTTTAGCAGTCTTTATACAATCTTGTAATTTAGCCCAGTGTCCTTCCATATTAAGAACATAAAATGGTTAAGCTTGTATGGGAATGTCTCTTTAGGACACATCCCAAAATATTCAATCTACTGTAACTTACGGGGTGTAAATGTAGTAGGGCAGTAATGCAGAAATATTTAGGCTGAAAGTTATCTTCCTCCCTTCCTCCCTCCCTCCCTCCCATCTCATTCTTCTCTCTGCTCCTTGACATTCACAGAAGATTATGCAATGAGAAAAAATAAACATCACAGCATTATGGTGCAAATTAAGTTTGAGTCCACAGAAATATGACTGAAAGCAAATGAAAGTGCATTGTTTGCAGGGAAAATGGATGAATAGGGCACGTTCTATTCTGGAAACAGCTAACGTGGCCTCCCCAGTAATCTATAATGTGCTGTAATGTGTTATAATCAACATAAATCTTTTGGAAATCACGAAACATTATTTAGCCATGTGTATACAATGTGCAAACATTTTTGTAATGAATTTCCACATACACATACAGAATGTGTGAAAATGCTCTTGGAAAAAAATTCCTTGTCCAATGAGACAGGTTGGGTTGCTAATATAAAAAGTGCTCCTTGGGGCAATGGTATGCCATTTTTGGAATATCCATTCTCCAAGGATGGTCTTTGGTCACCCACATTTTTGCAGTGCCAGGATTTTTTTTTCACTTCCCCCCCCAAGTGTTTTAAAACCCCTTTTTGTCATTTCACATTGTTAGTGTTTTGCTACTATTTATTGTCATTGCATGCTGTATTTAATGCCCTCCTTGTTGCTCCTCTTGTTTTTTCTTATATATATTATGTGGTTTTCTAGGTGTACTTTTGTTTTTTGCGTTGTTTTATAATAGTTTTAACTAGTGATATTCTGACAGAGAACAGCTATTTTTGGATTCATAAGAGTACAATAAACACTCAAATCTAAAGGTCCTGAGAAAATGTACCTCAATCACAAAAGGCAAATCAGAAATGAAATTGTGTGAATTGTGTGCAGTCAATTGCAAGTATGATGGCGGTTGAACAATGAAGTAACCCTGTTTAGCCTAGCTGTGTGATGAAATAAAAATACAGATATGCTCTGTGACCTTTGTTATAACATATTCCATTCATTTTTAACCCACTCATTTTTTCCCCTAGGAGTTTGTGTTAAAAAGGCAGAAGAATTACACTATGGATTCAGAGTAGTGTGTGCTTTCACAAATCTTTATGATTCTAAAGCCAATGAAAGATTGAGGCATAGAGTTCTGGGCAATAGCAGATGAGAAACAGCTCTTTTGAAAATGATTGCATGTATAACAACAGATCTGAGAATTTGTGATTACAGACTAAGTAAAAAAAATGGGAAAATGTTTCATTCATCACCACCATTCTTCCATAGTGGGTATTGGACATAATCAAGTAAGCAAAATAGGGTCTCATTCCTACATTTTTCAAATAGAATTTAATTACATTCAAAAGATAAACCACACCCAGACACAGACACAAACAGAGAGAGCAAAGATTCAGAAATGAACAAATAAATGTATAAAATATAATGCAACTGTGCAATGGAGAATTTCTAGGACATTTGTTCCTGTTCAGGAAGAAATTCCCCACTTAGCTATTAGAGTTGAGTTGGTGTGTATTGGCAGGAGAGGAGTCAAAATAGAGGACATAACAGTACAATCAAAGCCCCATCCTCCTTTTCTATGTTTTGTGTATATGGCGCACATTAAAAGAAATAGAGCTAAAATCACCACCATTGCAGCTACCATCTTTGATTTTTGAAACCCTCTCCCGCAACAATTATTTAGAATCTAAAATTAAACAGCCAGTTAATTCAACATAGATTATACCTGATTATACCATACATGCAAAATATGTGCACTGCTGTTAAGCCAACAGACATTTTCTATTCACGTATGTTATGTACAAAGCTCATTGTAAGCAGAGGAATAAACCCCTTTGCTAATTGAAGTTTATCTCAAGATTCATTTAACAGTAAGCTGTTCATATTCAGAAGGAGCTGATAAACTAAAATAGGTTGTTCTTTCATTGCTAATGCTAATTTAATTAAGGTCATGAAATGGGAAACAACCAGTTTGCTGTAATGTCTCTGCATGCCACTTTTCTATGACTAATAATTTAATAACTAAATGGGACTTCCCCCTCGTCTATAAAAGCCTGGCAGACAAAGTCAAGCTGGAAAAAGAAATCCTAAAATTTACCCTTATTAATGTTACACAAAATATTCATGCTGCTAAATAATAGAGCCAAAATGCATATCAACATTATTTGTACTTAAAAATAAACATTGAATCATTCATTCAGTTAGCTTTAATCCAATATTGAAAATCCTATAGATTAAAGAGCAACAGATTTTTCATGTAAGGAAAAAAAAGACATACTTTTCATGATCTTCATTATTATTTAGGTTTAAAATTTCCAGAATTTTAAAAAAAGTTTTCCTAGGCAAATTAAAATTGGTTCACCCAAACTTAGGCATATTGGGAATCATCAGACATGAGTATCTTATTCTATGGGGTTCAAACTATCTCTCAGAAAATGAACTTGTCAGAGCATGCACAGTCTTATTGTGCTGAGGTAACCCAGGAGTAAATACAGTAAACAGTGGCTTGTATTTAAATGGTGGTTTATATTACACTATCTACAAATATACTAGAAACAAAATACATACACATGATGATAATTCAGCAAACTCCAATACACAGCAATTACAGCAGGAAACGGACAAGAGAGAAAGACTCCAGCAAGGCATTCCCTTTTATACTCAAGCTCTTAAAGGGATACAGACTCCTGCTGAGTCATTCCTAACATTGCATCATTCATCTCACATTATACAAGCTGGTTAGCGTCTAAATCATTACCTTGACACAACTCATGAACTTTAACAGTTAGATAACTACATACAGATACTGTATACAGTGGTTTCAATAAAGGAGAATATTTGTAGCTCAAGATTGAAATGAAAGGTCCTTGGTACTCTCTGAGCTTGGTTGTTTTCTTTTAGACAATTCATTACCCAGACCAAGTAACATCATCTGTGCAGTAACTAGCACTGATGATGTAATCTAGTTTGGATAATAAAACATCTTGAAGAAAACAACCACGTTCAGAGAGCACCAAGGACCCCTCACACAATGGTTTGCAGGAAGGGAGAATGATACGATCAATGGTCAACAGTAAAGGAATCAGCCAGTCAAGAAACACACCATAGACTAGCATTTAGTAGAGTAACATTGAAGGCCTTGGAAAAGATATCCAGATGCCAGAATGTGTCTATACCTATAAAAATCGGAATACTGCAAACCATATTTTACCTGTGACACTCTAAGGAAGAAAAAGTTGGACTTTGAAGAACATAGAAAAAGCATTGACACTTTTGAACACTGATGTTGGAGAAGACTCTTGAAGATTCTGTGGAGGCACTACATTATTGGTTTTATGATCCATGATGTTCCCAATGATTCCAAAAAGGAGGAAACTGGTAATATGGTACCTCCTGGTAGTCTGTGTGACTGAAAATACCATAGTGTGAAAAACTAGATAAATTTCCCCTCACTCTCTGATGGAGTGGGGTGGATGGAAGCAATTTAAAGCCCTGTATATGCAGGCATGACATAATATAACAGCTCAATCCCTCTGCTTTGAGAACTTAAGGGAAAGTGGACCTAAGGCTGGAACAACAAGCCTAATAATGCAATGTCAACTTGAGACATGTTGCTGCCTGAGACAATTCTAATAGAAACCTGCTCCCTGGTGCACTAAGACTGACACTGATTTTTTTTTGCTTTGCCTTTCAGAAAATCCCAGCCTTCATTTATAAATTCTTCCCATTACCCAACATGGCATTGCTGGAAACAAATTATGTTATCCTGTGTAAGACAAGCCTCCTCCTAATGTAACTGAGCTGCCTAGTTCAGTGCCTTTCCTTTTAACAACTGGCAGAAGGTGTGGCTTTTATTCAATTAGGTATCATTTGCAGTGATCTGTTATAAAAGCAGTTGCAAATGTCTCCTGTAGTTTACGAGCCCTTTCTTGCTTCTCAGAAGGCATTGCTAAATTTATTAGGTAGCCATGCTAAGGGATTCTGTCCGCCAACTGCTACTTTTGAGACCTTTAACTGTCTACTCCAGCAGCTCCATTGACATAACTTTCATCATTCCCTAATTGTCCGTGACTCCTTCCCTTCTTTTTCCCTATTAAAGTTAGAATGATAAAAGCAGTCCGGCAGCTTAAGCCTTTCAGAATCATCAGTAATTGAATCTTCTTTCCCACTTCTGCTTTTCAAATGAATTTAGGCACTTGAAAGCTGAGTTCTGTCATTCTCGGAGCCTCTGTTCAAAACAAGAGAAATGCAGCTGTGAGCAATTCAGGGCCATAGCAAAGTGGTGTGAGACCAGGGGTGGAGGTTCAGAATAGTGGATATGGAGGAATATGTGGAAAAGAATAAAATTTATTCACTCACTTTTCACGTTATATGGGTTATTTTATTTAGAAAGGGGCCTTCTTGTCAATTAAAAGTTACATGCAGGTACAGGCAGTCCTCCTTTAGTGACTGCCTTGTTTAGCAACTATTCATAGTTAAAATGATGATGAAAAGGTAACTGTATAACCAATCCTCACATTTATAATTGCCATAGGTTTGTAAAGTGAAGGAAAGCTGAAGTAAAATAATAAGCACAGCCATGGTTTCATTTAATGACCAAGTTACTGGCCCCAACTGTGGTCACTAAATAAAGAGTACCTGTATTGTAGATCCAAAACACCAAATAAGCCATGCCTTCTAGCTTTGTTGATGCTCAACAATCCTTCAGGTTGCCAGAATTTCACAA
>NW_015386405.1:2332504-2341908 GCF_001527695.2 Protobothrops mucrosquamatus | reverse complement strand
TTAGGTAGGGATGATTTTAAGAAAATTTTAATTGACACACAGCTTCCAATATTTGGCTTTTAATTTGGTTTTATGGGGTTTTTTTGTTTTTTGATGTATTTTGTTTGTATCTGTTTTAATATGCTGTGCACCGCCCTGAGTCCTACGGGAGAAGGGCGGTATATAAATTAAATTATTATTATTATTATTATTATTAAATTGTGGCAACTATGATATGTCGCACTGTAGTGGATCTTCAACAGACTACTTATATGTGGTAATAACCTGTATCTATTGTACAAATATATTTCTATATTCGCAGAATATATTTCTATATTCAAGTGCAGTATTCAAGATGTATGGAAAGTCAGGTGATTTGTAGATACTGTGCCTGTTTAATTATTTTTTAATTAGCAACCAAGCTAAACACCAGTACAGTAGCTCATGGCCGATATCTTATGAACCAATTATTTCCAGAACAAATCTAAGCAATTTATAATTGGCTGTTGTTTAAGAACTGTGCAAGCAGAGCTTGGAATTGTAAGTATTTTTTGACACCATGGATGTTACATCAACATAAAATATTGCTTAATGTTTAGACCACTCGGCCATCTATCATGACTGAGTTATGTCCCTCCTCTTTACTCTAATTTTATATATTGTTTGTTTGGATTTAGATTATTATTATGTGATTATTTCATCAACTTGATGCATTAGTACTAAATGTGCATGATTTTTATTGTAGTCTGTTGGGGGGAAAAACCTGCAGCTTTGATAAATGGCTAAGGAATGTATTAAACAAAGAAAAAAATAAGCAACACATACTTCTCAAATGAGCACAGTTAAAAAAGTCCATTCCCTGAGGGATCATACATGTAAGTGAACTAGAAATTAGATAACAAATGAATTTAGATATTCACATAACAAAGATTTATTGGCATGATTCACTCACTGTTTTTGCATTCTTATTTTTTCCCAAATTTCTTTCTGGGCATTTGTGCTTTGTCACTCCTTTTTTATATATATTGTAATAATAGAAAAGTATGCTTTTTCATTCTGGTTTATCCAGTGTTAATAAGTTTCTGGAATATTTTAAAATGATGGTATGTAAATAATCCAAATCATTTCTTTGTTAAAAACAAATTAATGGGTATTCTGAATGAACTTATATCCATGCAGTCTGTAGAAGAAATACTGAAAATAACTTTTTACTTTGCAGACAAAGGGACTAGTCAATAATTCCAGGTAAAATATTTATTATGGATCAACTGAATGCAAATAAACTTGACATATTTGTTTTTTCTCACTTTCTCATATTGCAGTCCTTTAATTCATTTCATCCTATTTTCACATCAATGTTTATTATTTTCCTTTAAAGAAGCCTTGAAAAAATAATTATACACACTTCTTTTGTTACATTTCACTGTATAATTTTTGGTATACATTTTTTTCCTTAAAGAAAATATCTTTTTAAAGCTTTCCATATTTTGGTGCAGTTTTCCCTCAGAAATACTATTTTTATGTACTTTATATTCAGAATTGAATTACAAATGCTTAACATAATCAATAAGTGCTTTAACATATACATTTATATACTCAGGAAGGGAAGACTAGATAAGATCATATCCAGCTGCAAACCAAACAAATTACTTCAGCATTTTAAAAATGTGTGGTAAGAGTAGAGGTATGTTATTTGGTTGTTATCAAGAAGCATCTGTAGCATTCTTGACCACTTGTAGGTTCCAAATTTACATCCAAACTTGCTTCATTTTTTAAAAGATTTTTATCCTATTTTTAAAATATGTAATTCAAGGAAGCAAACATACTAAATACTCCTGATTCCTATTTTCCCCACAACCCTGAGAGGGAGGTTAGACTGAAAGAAAACAACTGGCGAAAAGTCATCCAACTGGCTTTTATGCCTAATGGAGGCCTAGAACTCATCGTTTTCTGGTTTCTGGCTCACACTTTCATCATTACCCCAAATTGTCAATATTTAGTGGTGCAGCTGATTGAATTTTGACAGGTGCTATCCTATCTTAATTTTTTTCCTTTTTTCATTACTGCTTGATGTGAACTTGTTTACAGCCAGAGGTCACTTTTAAATTTAGTTTCCAGAAGTCCAAGAGGTGCAGCTGTTGATGTCAAGATGCCACCTGAGTAAGCAATAACTTTTTGTTGTTGTTGGATTTTTAAGAAGTCTGGGATTGACTCTTGCAAAACCTATGGCACCATTTTACTATTTACAGCTCTTCAGGGATAGGAATACGCTTGATTTTAGAGAGCTGTAAGAAGTGAAATGGATGCCTCAAGTTTTTACATATTAGAAAGCATCCATTTCAGCCCTCAAAATTCCCCAAATCCCAAATAATAAAATATCAAAAAAATGTGGCTGCATCTATTTAGGGGATGCTCTGAAGCTGCTATGGCTATTTTAGGGGTGATAAAATCATGCTGGGAGGACATATGTGGTGTCCTCCTGTGAATCATTGTACCTGTAGATCATAAAAGGGTGGACAATTTGCTACCAAGCCATCCTCCTTAATAAGACAGCAAACAGAAATGAAATCCATGGAAAGATCATGGTAAATATAAATATATTTTATAAAAACAGTTATTTTATTTCTGTATTTATTTTTTCTCTCTTCCTACCTTGTTGTAGCTCTTTATAGTCTATTCAAAAAGCAATGAAGCCAATTTAAAGAGGGAGACTCTTTAGCTGCATGGAAATTCATGGGAAGGGATAGGTGGAATGTTGCAATGCCAGTACCATCCTTTTAAACATGTGTTAACATTACATGCATGTTCAGAGGAGATGGGATTTGTAGCAGAATTTGCCTATCTTTCTTTTTTTTTTTTTCCAAAAAAGTTTTATTGTTTTACAATAAAAAAACGATCAAGCATAAGTAAACACAATAACAAATATAAACCCCCCACCCCCCCCCGGACTTCCCAAACCAAATCCCAGGATAATATTCATGTAAAAGTAAACAAATACTAATATCTCTAACTCCACGATATATCTTAACCTACACAAAAAGATAGAAAAGGTAAACAAGATAAAAAAATCTAAAAAATCTAAATTATATTCTACCACACTATGCTTCTCCACAATATATCTTAATCTACACAAAAGGATAGAAAAAATAAACAAGATACAAAAAATCTAAAAACCTAAATTATATTCTACCACACTATGCTTCTTCTGAATATAAACAATCCATCTTCTCCATATTGATAAAAATTGTTCATTCGAGTGGCTCTTCAAAAAAGCCGAAATCTTAGCCATTTCAGCAAGATACGAAACTTTCAATCTCCAGTCTTCCATTGTAGGCAGAATTGGACTCTTCCATTTCTGGGCTATCAACAAACGAGCGGCAGTTAAACAATAGAGCATCAAGTTTGTTTCTTTTACATCTAAATCTTGCACAATACCTAAAAGAAACAACTGTGGAAGAAAGATAATCCTTTTTTTGAAAATTTGCTGTAAATTCCACCACAATTGTATCCAAAAGGCCTTAATAACCTTACAAGTCCACCACATATGAAAAAAAGTTGCATCTGGATGTCCACACCTCCAACACTTGGATTCATAATTCGCATAAATATGAGACATAGTTGAAGGGTCCAAGTGCCATCTATAAAACATTTTATAAAAATTCTCACGTAAATTTTGAGCTTGTGTAAACTTCACATTTCTCACCCAGATTAGCTCCCAAGTATCCATAGGTATTGTTTCTCCTATATTCTGAGCCCATTTAATCATACAATCTTTGACTAATTCAGTTTCCGAGTCCAATTCTAACAAAACATTATATATCCTTTTGATATGTTCTTTAGCTCCATCTCTTACTTGCTTCAAAAAATTCCCGTCTTCCCTAGAATTTGCCTATCTTTCTGATGTTTAACTCCATGTGTGTGCGTGTGTGTGTGTGCATTATTGCTTTGGTGGCTACAGAATGCAAATTCTGATGTACCTCTGCAGAAGATTCTGAACAGCCCATTTTAATGAATCGTCTAGAAAGTGTTCTTACATATGAGAGAATATGTGAGTGTTTTACACCCTATTTTGTGTCTGAACTGTCACTCCATAAATCAATCCTGTATTTTATTTTGCGTTCATCCTATATACCTTCAGCAGAATTCATTGTTATTATTTTTCATCCCACAGGGATAGCACATAAAAGAGAAGCTGCATGCAGTCTAAAGATACCTGAAGTCATATTCCTTCTGTTTTAGATAATGTCATTAATTCTTTTTCTTTGACTTGCTTCCTAGGGAGAAAAAAAAGTCTCTCATACTCATTTTAGTGATAAAGGTAAATCCATGTAGAAATAGCTGTGATTTCACCCCTATTACCACAGCCCACTTTTTTCTCCATCTTCTCCGTTGCTCATCAAAACACCAACCATCTGTCAGACAACTATTGGTGAAAGGCATGTTGGAGACAATTTTCAGAGAAATTGATGCTGGCACATTTTGTAAGTGTCAATGGCATTGATTTGAGGAAGGGCTTTCTTATTCAATGAACGACAAGAGGAGTCAAGGATAGAAAAAAATACATATTTCTCCTGTCAATCACACAGTCTTTCTTGGCTTTCCAGCGTAAACTTGGAATTGTGTCTGAGGTTTGCTCTGCAAATTTATGCCAGGTTCAGTAGTGTTTCATTTATGAATCATATAACTGAAGACAATTGTTGTACCATTCTGCCTCATTCCTTTTGGGAGAACCATGTGTGAAGTAGAGGCAGATGTACCTCACCATTGTTTACTCATTCTCCTCTTTAAAGCTGATAGATATCTCTGATGCTGATGAGATTCTCTGTCCCCATCTGGGGCCACCAATTGTATGTAGCAAACCAAAATTAGAGCAATAGGGAGCCAATATGCATGCCCATATTTTTAAGAGATATACCACAAATGAGAATATTCCTGATTCTCTCTCTGTCATTCACTGCTACTTATTCTGGTATCCTTGTGGGTTGTTGGCAAACATTTTACAGAGTTACAGCTATTGCTAAGCTTGTTGAGTTCCTTGGGGTTCTATATAGTTCCATATACTTTTAGGAATCTGCTTAAAATAGCTTCCAGAACTTCAGCTGATTCAATAGCTATGCTACATCATAAAGAAACTGGATCTTCCCACCATAATCCAAGCCTCATTTAAATAGCACAATGTGCTGTATGAATTTATCTATAAAAATGTTTTGAAGCTATAACTAGTGCAAAGTGTGCCAGATCACACATGCATCTCTCTCTGTCTCTGTGCATGTGTGTATGAATCTGTAATCTGCTACAGTTTACACTGTGTACTTACATCCCCACACAGATACGCACTCCTCTCGTCAACATATATGTATACATGTGTAAAGAAAAAATTGTATACCCTGTCTTTAAGCATATACTTTGGTTTTTATTTTATTTCTGAGCAAAACTAACAGTGCTGGGATTACTAAAATAGAACTGCCTGATTTTGGGCACCAAATTTCTGTATCACAGTATTCTGGATGAGTACACACAGACATTCACTGTAGGTCTGAAGTTATAGCATGTTTTTGATTAGAGAAAAAAAATCTGAGGTGGCTTTCTGAAAAATGTGCCCAAGTGTATTTTAACGATCTTTTCCTATTTTTTTTTCTGCTGCTGGAATTGTTTTATAATGTTGTTTGCATTGTGGCTCTAATGGAATAATAGAATTGCAGAGTTGGAAGGGATCTTGAAGGTCTTAGTCCAACCTCCTGCTCAAGCAGGGAGCCATATACCATTTCAGATATACATTTAGCTTAATCTAATCTTTTCTTTAAAAACTTCCAGTAATAGAGCTCCCACAACTTCTGAAGGCAAGCTGTTCCACTGATTAATTGTTCTAAATGTCAGAAAATTTCTCCTTATTTCTAGAGTAGTAAGCTCTTCCTTGATTAGTTTCTATCCATTGCTTCCTGCTTTGCCTTCAGATGTTTTGGGGAATAGATTGCCCCCCTCTTCTTCCTCAGAAACTGGAACACTGATATCATGTCATCCCTAGTCTTTTTTTTTCATTACGCTAGAGTCATACCCAATTCCTGCAACTGTTCTTCATATGTTTTACCCTCCAGTCCCTTAAGCATCTTTACTGCTCTTCTCTGCACTCTTTCCAGAATCTCAACTTCTTTTTTACATTGTGGCAACCAAAATAGCATTCAATATTCCAAGTGAGGTCTTACCAAGGCTCTAAACTATAAGAGCCCAGATGAACAGGAAAGCAGTGGATTAATACTTTTAACATAAAAGAAGAAAGAAATGGTTACAAAATAGTAACAATATGTCCACTAGTAGCATTCCACCAATTGAAAATGGTTGATTTAAAATTAGTGGATCATTTGTAACTTGATTATGCCTTCATCCAACAATATTTCTTAATATAACCTTTCACACATTCTCACATATCAATAACTATGAAGGGGAAGTTTTGGGTTTTAGGCTGTGGTTTTTTAATGTTGTAAGCTGCCCAGGGCCCTCCAACTGCCTTATTTCCTTATATTCATTATAGCTCTAGAACAGGGGTGTCAAATTGCCGGCCCGTGGGCCGGACGCGTCATCCGGAAGCAGCGCCCACCCCATTGCCGGCAATGGCAAAACCATCTCAATACGTTTGTGACGTCATGTGACATCGCGAGTTTGACATGTCTGCTCTAGAAGCATGACAGGGATTTGTTGGTAAATCTTTATAACATTTGCAGCATATACATCTAACTTAATCCAAAGCAGAAGAAGAAACATTATGCATTGATGCATTATGTCACCTTGAATATTTCCTCCTGATGTTTAATATAATCTACTTCACTATCATTGTTTTAGAAATTAATAAAAAGAATAGTATATGGGTCATTAAGTTTCACTGGCTTTGGCCTTAATGTGTGATCTTCGGCCAAGACTATGAGTTATACACACACACACACACACACACACACAAAGCAGGTACAATTTCATCCTTTTTATTACCTTTGCAGGGATCTCTTTATTTATGCAGCCAAATGAAGGACTGACTTATTTATTTCTTATTCTGATCCATTGTGGATGAAGTTTGTACTTGCATATGTTTATGCATTATTGCCTCTCACTACCATCATTATTCTTTCAATGGCTCTAAGTACTGCCATGATCTTTAAGAGTCAGAACCTTAAATTGATAGTCAAGTAAGATGAAAACGTTCCACAGAAGAGTTGCTGTTAAGCTTTAGTAATACACCACAGTATTAGACTGTTTATGTTTGTGGGTAGATGTGCATAAGTATGCATATCCAAACTACACTCACAAAAAAGGGTGAAGGAATTGCCTATAAAACAAGGTGCTTCATTTATAAAATATTTGACCTCACATAGGGATATAGCAATTATTTTCTCTCACACTCAGAGAAGTACATTAGAGCAGAATATAAAAGAAGAAGAAATGTGTAATAAAAGAGGCAATTGCATCAGGAAGTGAAGGAAATACAAATAAATGAACTAGATGGAAGTGGGGGAAGCAGAAGAGATAACTATATAGGGGAGGAAAGAAAACGGAGAAACCAACTTATGAATCACAAAGGGGCATTAAAGCCTTGAAACAAGGAGACTGTGCGTTCTAGTCCCACTTTGGGAATGAAAAACTGACTAGGTTTTTGGACTGGTCATTCTCTTGTCCAGTCACTCTCTCACAGGGAGTTGAAGTCCACAAGTCATAAAAGGACCAAGTTTGAAGACCTCTGCTATAGTCCAAATATTGGTAATATTTGCATTTCATCACCTTCCAGTGGTGCTTCAGGCATCTTTTTACCCACTTTGTTAGATCGCGCAGGCAGTAAGACACGAGTCGAGTGACAGTCAGCTCTCGGTTTATTGGCAAGGCATGAAGTAAATCCGGACTGGCATCTGGGCCAGGGGAGCCCTCTTTTATGGGATTCCCCTGGCTTGTAATCACACAATTCCATTGGCTGGTAAGACCCTGTTGCTAGTTAGCCAACCAGCAACGGGCATGAAACTGTATGCAGATGGAGAAGGGCAATCACCCTTAATGGGTGATCAGGATGCGCATAGGGGATTAGGGGGGGGGGAATACAAAAGAACACAACACACTTCATCTCTGTTAGCTCCCTTATAAACCAAGGGCAGTTCTGGGACCTCTGGTAGAAAAAAGCATGATCCAATAAAGGTCTTAATCAAACTGAGGTGCCAAACTTCAGTAACAACTCCAAGCTTCCTCTGCAGCCCAGTTAGGTCCATCAATCACCTGCAAAAGACCAATCCAATAAGTCCTGATTAGTGAAAACAAGTAATTTTCAGGCCAAAGTTTATGAGGTTGCTTTAGTAAGGGTTAGGTTTAGACATGGAACAAATTAACTTTTAACTTCCTCTACTCATGCCAGAAGTTGGTGGAGTTTAATAGTATGACACTGTATGCATATGCATTAAGGGTAAAGAAACATATTCAATTTGTTCAATTGATATAAAGGAAAGCTTGCTTTCAGCTGAATTCAACTCCTGGTGAGTTCATACACTTTATTACAGTTTTCTAGAAATTGGTACAAAAGTGATTTGTTGCTGGCTTCCTTTAGGATTTTTTTTTTAAATTTCCTAGTCTAGTTTAGTGTCTTAATATTCTTATCTATCTTCTATCTTACTGCTATCTTCTGAAATTGCATATAATATTGTACTTCCTCTCTCCTCACCCCACACTTCAGTTCCTTGTTTTATTTTCACAAGGAATGGTTAATTATTGGATACATTCTCAGCCATAAATATGCAGTGGGTTTTTTTTGTCTTCTTTATATTTCCCCCCATGTTTCAATATTTCCAGGAGTTCTTGCATCATGTTTCACAAACCTCTGAAACATCACAAGTAAATAAACATTGAATTACAACTGCAAGTAAGAAAACATTGAATTACAAAGTTTTTTTGCAACCTTCCTATGGAATTTGTCAGCTAGGAGTTGACTGTGATTTAATGTCTAAAACCTGTCTCTTTAGCTAGCTTTTTCTTGGAAGTAAAGCAGGTTCCAAAGATATTTTACTTGAAAAAGCTAATTCGGTACAAATGGTTTTGTAGATTACAAAATATATAAGTTGAAGCGGACTCTTGAAGGACTCTTGAAGAACAAAAGAACTAGATAAGTTATTTCATTTCCTTCCCTTCCCAAAGAATAAATTATCTAACAATGGCAGGAACAGATCTGTTATATTTTTTTCCAAACACTGAACTATGATGCATACCATGGACTCCTCGCATCGGACTATGTATTCTAGGACGGTCCTGCTGGCCCTGCGCGACTCACCCCTCGCGCAGGCCTGGCCCAGCAACATTCCTAGGGCCTACCTCAAGGACGGGACAAGGAACCCCGAGAGGAGGCATGCAGGGGCCAGGGACAAAAAATCGTTGAAATTATGCAAATTAAGAAGGTTTTTACAGGG
>NW_015386405.1:2300403-2330118 GCF_001527695.2 Protobothrops mucrosquamatus | reverse complement strand
AAGTATTTAATTCGAAACACAGCTTGTAATATTTGGTTTTAATTTGGCTTTTATCGGGGTTTATTTTCTGTATTTTTGTATTTTGTAATTTTTTGTATTTTGTGTTTACTATTTGTTTTTAATATGCTGTGAACCGCCCTGAGTCCTATGGGAGAAGGGCGGTATACAAATTAAAATAATAAATAAATAAATAAATAAAACCAAAGAAAATGTAAAACATTGGGAGGGAGGGAGGGAGGGAGGGAGGGAGGAAGGAAGGAAGGAAGGAAGGAAGGAAGGAAGATTTGTGGGGGTTTTTTTTTAAAAAAAAAATACTTTGAGGAATTACTCAGAAATACTTTAAGGAATTGTGACCCAGTTCCCAAGTTTAAAATATCCAACATCTGCTAACTTTTAATTGTACTATAATATAGCACTTTCAATATCTCTTTTGGGCAACTGCTGTTTGATTTTGCATTTATAATTGAAAATTACAGTGGGGACCCCAAATGGAAAGTGGGATTTAGAAAACCCCAGCTATTAAAAAAAGCAAATACCATTCCTCTGAAAAAGTTTAGAATGTACCCAGTTAAGATTACTGTCATTGAGGAACTCTGCCTCTGTGTTGCCATCTTCAGAGAGTATAAAGCACACCTAAGGGATTTTAGACAGTGGAATTTAAAAAGGGAGGAAAAAGGAAATACAATGGGGTATAAGACCAGTAGACACAAAGGCTTGAATTTCCAGCTTGCAATTGTTTTACACAAAATGTCCAATAATTCAAATAAAAATTCTTCATATCAAGCTGAAGTTTCTTAATTTATTAAAAAAGGAACTAAATGGGAGATTTGATGAACTCGGTGTTGAACTTACTTTGACTTCCTCTCACATTGGTGAAGTACCAATGGTGGGATTCAGCCAGTTCACACTGGTTTGGTAGAACCGGTAGCTAATTTTTTGTTGACTTCAGTGAACCGGCTGATGCCCTAGCCCTTTTTTGCAAGACCCAGAATGGACTGCCAGAAGTGCATGGATGCCACTTCCAGAAATCTGTTCTGAGCTGGGGAGGCCTCCCAGGCCCAGAATGGCTCACTGGAACTGTGTGGATGCCACTTCTGGAAATCCGTTCTGAGACGGAAAGGCCTCCCAGGCCCAGAATGGCCAACCGGAAGTGCGTGGACAGTCCGTTCTGAGCCGGGGAGGTCTCCCAGGCCCAGAACGAACCACCGGAAGTGCGTGGATATGCCTGAAAAAAATGCATGAAACTCTGAAGAAATAATTCCTAGTCAGTACCAACAGTAGTAAGTTATATAAGCTAAAGTTCTGACTCAAATAGAAATTATTTCTATCTGTAACAAGACAACCAGTGACTAACTGGGTTATTGTTTCAGAGATATTTCTTTACCTAAATGGACTAATGGGTTCTGGATTTTGCATTTATTCTCTAAGTTAGCCAGCTTAGGTTCATTAATTAAAAAAATATAGCCCTATGAGCACAGTTTCACACAACTAAAGGAGACAAACAATGAAATACATAGAAGAGTTTTAGAATATAAATGCAAAATTGCTGGTTCAAATGGAATGACAACTGCATCTCTATCTTTATTAGGAGGACTGCATTCTCCCTCCCTTTCCCTCCCCTCCACCTTTTTTTTCAAGAACTCAAGGGAACTTTCAGGAATCAGCTATCATTATTATCCCAACAGCATATAAATTGGATTAAAAAATAATGACTAGTCCAAAGTCATCAGTTGGTTAGTGCTGCTTTTTTTTTTTTTTTGCTACTTGTAGAAGATACTTGTGGGTAAAGGGATAGCAAATTCAGTTCTAATCTCTGAACTTTGAAATGCAGCTCTTGGCTCAGGATTACTGTATATTAAAAACAGTAATGATTGAAGAAAGAATGAGTATTTATGGAAATATAATACAAGTTATGTATCTTCAGGAAAATTGAAAATATAGGTAAATTTCATTGTCGGGTTGTGTTTTTTAATTGCCAAATGTTATAGCAAAATTATATCTATCCCATGATACAGAGGAATAAAAATGTCCCTTGGATAGAAAGCATGCAAACTGAGAACAAAAAAAAAAAAAAATCTTACAAAATCTTTTTCCTGCTTCAATGGGAGAAATGACCGTAATAATAACCATCAATTAATAGTTCAATAGATTTAATACCTGTTTCACTCTTTTCTTTCTTTTTTTCTTTTTTGCTATTGTAGCATTATCATTAGAATTTATTACCTTTCTATCTTCTTCCCTGATTCTCTCACCGTCTTTAAATAACTGCTTTTTTCATTGGGATTAACTCAATGCTTTGTTGTCATCTCCTTAAAGGGAAATAAAAATGTTCTTATCATTAATGGAAAGATGCTATAAATTCTACACAAACTAGTTGTCATAATAAAAAACAGGAATGCCTATGTTTAAGTACCTTTCTGTTGTGCTCAAAATGTGTGAAGATATTCAGCACTCATTTAAAGAGGTTTTGAGCATAAATTTGATGATGCAGGAAAAAGAAATGTTAACTATCTCCCAGTTTTCAAATTTCTTTTTTTATTTTCTATCCAATTGCATCTGATATTTATAGTTACAGCTAACTGATATTAGTCATTAAGCTTTCTTATGATAGAGGTAATTTTTATATTGTATAGGGTTGCTTTCTCAGTAAAATCAATTATCATAGCTTCATTTTCACATTTTTATGCTTATGGCTTTAAAATTAAGCTCTGGATACCTAAAAAAGGATAAAAAATGCTAATGCTTGTTATTTGATTAATCTAGTATTTGAGTGCATGCAATTCCATATGGCTTGATTAATTCTAGTATAATGAGTTCAAAAATGTGAGATTTGCCTCTTGTTTCTTATCTTGTCCATGGATAATTCATGATAGAGATATTGTCTTCCCGAGATATTGTCACCAGATGGGCAGACACAATTGTGGAATAACAATGCCTGATGTAATCTGGTTCTATATGGTCCAGGCTGCATAGGTTATAAGAACTTTGAATTGAGCCTGAAAGTCTACTGGTAACCAGTGGAGCAATTTTAAGACATACAATGATGAGTTGACTTCACAGAAGTCTTGCCATGGCATTCAGGTCCAGCTCCCTTGTCTTCTCCAAAGGCTATTGTATGTAAAGCATATTACATAATCCAGTCAAATGGTGATTTGAGACTTGAGGCAACCTGATTCTGAATGTCATAACTATGCACTAAGGCTGGGCTCCAATTGCTTGAAAGCTGTAGTCCAGGAGACACTTTGAGCCTGAAGCACAAAACATCTTCTTGAGCAGATTTACTTAATCTTTGGGGGCCATGGACACCCTTCAGAATCTGGTCACAGACCCTTCTCAGAAATATATATATATATATTTAAATGCGAAAAATAAAATACAAAGAATACAAAGGAAACAGTGTTCAAACACAATTATAAAATACTTCAAAAATAACAATTTGTAACATAGAAATGTATAGGACTTTTTTTTTTAATTCTGTGGAGGCCTTGGTGCTTTCTGAGTTTGGTTGTTTGCTTGCAGACTTTCATTACCTGATGAAATGATGGTTGAATCTGTCCATATGTTGTGAAATTAAGATGCTTTGGAGGGCTGTAGTTGGTTTATGTGTTACGGTGATGCTGTGTACCGTGGTTTTTTTAATCCATTAAATCAATAATAACACAATTTCCTTTTTAATTTATAATAATTTTAGAGAGCAAGATTTATTGAAGTTAAGCAACAATTTTAGAATCTAAAGACCATAAATTTGTTGTTGTTGTTCAATCATTAAGTCATGTCCGACTCTCCACAACCCTAAGGATCATAAGACACTGCCCCCCCGCCCCCGTCCTCCACTGTCTCCCAGAGTCTGCCCAAATCCATGCTCATTGTGTCAATGACACCATCAAAAACCATAAATTACTTTGTGGCTGTATCCATTATTTTATGGAAAGCTAAATTTGAGTTAGAGATTACTAAAAAAAATGTATTTTTTTCCAATCAAATTCAAATAGATAGCAAGTCTGATGAGTCCCAAATAGGATAAAACCAGTCATATAGTGCCTTCTAGCGATCAGTGTAACTGAAAACATGACATAGGGCAGTGATGACGAACCTTTTAGAGACCGAGTGCCCAAACTGCAACCTAAAACCCACTTATGTATCGTTGGGTGCTGGGTGGGCATGGCCAATTGGGTGGGTGTGGCCATTTGGGTGGGCATGGCTACAGTGGTAATGGCAGATTGGATGGGACTAAAAAGTTCAATCAATCAATTCCAACTTTGCGAGATCTTTTTTTCCCCGCAAGAAGTTGAAATTGATTGATTGATTGATTGAACCTTTTTTTTTTTTGCACACGGCGGAGGCCTAAAGTGAAAAGGTTTTATAAAACCCAGCTGAAAACCTAGGACTGGGGCGACGGCGCACGTGCCCACCACGGACATAGGGTATATGCTATGTAAAAATCTAGAAACACTCTCCTCAAAAGGAGTGTTGGAAGTCATATGACATCATGTAACATCTGTATCTCTCTGCTCTGAGAACTTAAAGAAAGCTGAAATATGTATATCATTCTGAAAAACTGGCAATAGGGAAGGAAGTTAACAAAACTGCTAGCCTCAAGGAGGGCTTCTTTAAAAGAGGGCACAAAACTGCCTACTTAAAATAGGAGTTTAAATAGTCTATAGAATCCAAACCCCATGCCAGAGAGAAACCAATCTACTTTGTTGGGTGCAATAAGTTCCAAAAAATCCCTAATAAAATCACATCATCAAGACTTGCTCACCATAGTGGATTCTGTTCAACTGATAGTCAGGCTAAAGCAAACATGAGCATCTTTATACATGAAATCATCTGGCAAGACTTCTCACATAGCCTGCCTCCAAATGGTCTGAGTAACTGAGTTGTTGAATATGGATCACAACATTCTGTTCCTCTACCTTTGGAGTATGCATTAAGTAATCAATAAAGTTTTTTTTTAATGGAAAGATTCTGTTCCAGATTTGCACTTTGCATTATTAAGGAGATGGCAATTGATGGAAATAAATACAGATTTCAACCAATATGTGCTTTTATTTATTTTAAGCTATATAAAAATGTTTGCCTCTAACAGAGATACTTCCTGATAATTTTTCCCTGCTACATGAAAATAATATTACCTTTGGTAATATCCTTTTATTATCAATCCCTTTCTCTCTTTTCCATCAGGATTATATGTTGTATTTACAGAACACTATTTCTAAACTTATTTAACTGTATTAACTGAAATAACTCCCAATCTCTTCAGGTATTGACTGCTTTAGATACACATCTTTTTCCTATATTGTTGTAATTAATTAGCCCACAGTTATACAGGTACTTTTGCTTACCCACTATTCATTCATCAACCGTCTGAAATTGTAATGGCACTGAACAAGTGGTCCTTATGATCAGTCCTTAAAGTTTCAGCTGTCCAACCAATTCTGTGGTCAAGTGATAGTTATTTGAGTATTTTGCAACTAACTTGCAATTACGATGGCTGAAGTGCCTCATGGTCAAGTGATCACCATTTGTGACCTTCCCTGCCAGCTTCCCACAAGTAAGTTAACAGGGAAGTCAGCAAGAAATGTCACAGTCACTCTGATAAGTCTCTCCCCCAGCCTCCCTGCACTCATGCTGGGCCTGCATTGGGCCTCCTAGAACTCCTCTGCCCTGCCCCCACTCCCCTTTGGCACATATATACCTCGTGGCACCCTGCACGCCTTACTTGGATTCCCACTGCTTTGATCCACGGGTCATGGGGTTGCAACCAGGACTGCTAGGGTTGTTGCTAAACAATAAAGTCATATGCTGTTGCACTTTACAACCTCATGGTTTAGTGACAGCAATTCTGGTCCCAATGACCATCATAATCCAAGGACAACCTGTGTACATTAGGATAATTTGTATTTGTTCTGTTTTTTGCAAAATGAAAGAAAAAGAGAAAACACGAGCAATTTCTCAGAACTGTTACCATCAGATTAGTACTGAGTCTCTATAGGAGCACCAAATTACCCTGAAGTAATAATTATATTACATTAGTGGTGGTTTAATTTCCAATAAGTGCCGTCTGTTTAAATAATGGCACTCGTACCCAAGCTCGGAAAACAATAGATTGTATTGCTGGTGAGAAAAACAAACTCCTGCATGGATTTAAAAGATGGATCATTAAAAGTGCATCATTATTAGAAAAATGGAAGCAAAGCACATCCTTTCCCTGTTGCTATTTTTATAGGGAAAAAAAACCTCCCTGTATTTGCTTAATGTGTTTTATGATAAATATTGTCATTTTGCTGTGTATAAACTTTCAAATCTATCATACTGTTTTAGCACTGTAACCTTCACTTTGAAGCCTTATAACTGAAGACACTCACTCATACACAGCAACAAATGACAGAATGAAAAAATGATAGCCATAAAATCTCCCCAACTATCTACTACTTTTTTCAATATGGGAATTCTTCATTCCTTCCATGGTGCCACTTTGATTACATAAGGATCTAACCTATACCCCCTCAAGATGTTTCCAGTTATATATTTATACAGATTCTATACTAATCATGCACATAAAGACATACAATTGGAATATATTATCCATATAAGATATCATTACATCAAGGAGCAGCCGCTTAAATGCGAGAAGTGTGGAAGGAGTATCAGCCTGAACGCACACCTCAGCGCCCATCGGAAGATTCACACGGAGAAGAAACCCTTCAAGTGCTCCCAGTGCAGCAAAAGCTTCAGCATGATCGCCGGCCTCACCAGTCACCAGAGAAGCCACACGGGCGAGAAGCCCTACAAATGCTCGGAGTGCGGGAAGAGCTACAGTTCCAGCACCAGCATGGCTTATCACCAAAGGAAGCACCATGGGGAGAAACATTACAAGTGCTTGGAATGCGGGATTGGCTTCAGTCTGAGCACCAGCCTCATCTCCCACCAGCAGATTCACAAGGGGGAAAAGCCCTACAAATGCCTGGAGTGCGGGAAGAGCTTCCGGGTGAGCACCAGCCTAACCTCCCACCAGCGGATTCACACGGGGGAGAAACCCTACAAGTGCTTGGAGTGTGGCAAGAGCTTTTGCGTGAGCATGAACCTCACATACCATCAGAGAACGCACACGGGGGAGAAACCCTACAAGTGTCTGAAGTACGGGATTGGCTTCTGCCTGAGCACCAGCCTCACCTACCATGAAAGGATTCACACGGGAGAGAAGCCCTACAAATGCCTGGAATGCGAGAGGAGCTTCCGATGGAGTTCGGATCTCAACACCCACCAGAGGATTCACACGGGGGAGAAACCGTACCAGTGCATGGTGTGTGGGAAGAGCTTCCAGGTCAGCTCTAGCCTCACTTCCCATCAGAGAACGCACACGGGGGAGAAACTGTATACCTGCTTGCAGTGTGGGAAGAGCTTCAGCAGAAGCACACACCTGAATGCTCATCAAAGAACCCACAGAGCAGCTGCTGTATGAATACTTAGTCTGAAAGCAAATCTCATTGAGGTATTCACTCAACTGACACCCCCCCACCCCCAAGTGATTAGACTGTGGAACAAGATTAATTTGTAGTGGACCAAATGGAGCATATTAATGTTCTGGAACTACAATAAGAAACCTATTTCCTTTTCGTCTTCTTTGTCCGGATGTCTTAGTACCTAACTTTTGATTCTCCTCTACTTTTGTTCTGTAAATGTTGAAACTGGGTTAAAACTTTGCATAACTTTAGTGCTGAATTGTTATACAAGGAAAGGTAAAACTTATGTACATGTTCCTGCCATCCTCAGCTGCAATACTAAACACTTTGGAACTGCTGAAATTAAAAAAAAATCCTTGTTCAGTTATAGGCCAAACCAGCATGAAGGCATCCCATTGAGGTGCCCTGGATTTAGTACATAGCAAGATATATTTCTGAATAATTGAGCCCAAGACTAGAATTAGATTGTATTTTTTAAAAAATGATAATGTAGAAGCATTTATCATTTTTAAATAAAGAAAATGCTAAAGGAACATTACACACTTAATAATTTTAGCTGACAGATATTTAATGCCTTCATTAATGTGGGGTGGGGTGGAATGTTTTGTTTATTTGATTGATTAGAAAACATGTGACATTTGAAAAGTGGAAAGTACCGTACTTAATCATGTTGCCAACTTCCAAAGTCACCATAAGTCTTGAATTGGCATGTCAAGTATTGGCTAAATAGTACAGTGAGTACCAGTTTGTTCTGCTAAAGGGACCAACATATAGAATGGCTCATTCATTTCAATGAAAGCCCTATCTTGCTTTCCTACAAATAACAGTCTCATTTCCAAGGCCAGAATCCCACTTCAGATGATTTAATTTAAATTATGCTTCCTATAGCTGGGAGAAGATGAAATTCTGGATTTCACCTTCAGGAATAGAGTGAAGAACCACAAGAGTAGTGCTTTTCAGACTTGGCAACTTTATGATATGTGGACTTCAATTTCCAGCATGTTGGCTGAGGAATTCTTGGAGTTGAAGATGACACATTTTAAAGTTGTCAGGTTTGAGAAGAAGACAACATAAGCTTTTGCACCACAAAAAGCAATTGGGGGATGTATTGATTAGCCTAAATCTAAACCATTTCAGTCTTTAAATTCTTTATATTCCCTAAAACATTTAGGTTCTTTAAAGGAAGCATTTATGTACTGATTATTTGTAATTTATTTGCATAGTCTAAATGCAGAAAGGGGACTAAAGTTGTCAATCAAAAACTTCATGTTTCAGAATGTCAAAAAACTGAACATGCTTTTATGGAAGAAAACTGAGCACAGAAATGTACAAATAAAAAAGATCACTACAATGAACATATTAGAAAAATGGCTTGTAATGTGTGCATAATAGAAAAAAAAGTTTTGAGTGAAACATGCATGAAATAATATGCAGACTTTTCCTCACCCAAGCTGGAAAAATGAGCAACTGAGTAAAATACATTTCTCATCCATTATGGAGAATATAGAAAGCCTGGTTGGCCAGCAATACATGATTTGAGGGCAGAAGGGCTGCTGAGCGACAAGTTTGATGATGCAAGATAATCAGGGTAAAGATGTTCTGAGGAGAATTCCTTTGGTTTCGGGACAGCTTTGAGATTCCCACCTCCCTTAAAAAACTGTTAAGTTTATTTTAGGATTTAGGCTCCAGTTTGTCAGGAATTTCCAAGAGTCAATGACATTAATTTTAGATAACTACAGTTCAAGGGAGCAAAAATAAGATTTGGGGGAATAAGGGGGGGGAATGTAAATAATAGAAGATTACTGTTACGAAATTGCTGTTAAAATATATACTGTGTATATATGTGTGTTATGTTTTGTTTTGTTTTGTTGGTTTAAATAATAAAAATTTATATTAAAAAAAAAAAAGATTTGGGGGCTGCCTTCAGTTCTGAGACCCTTCAGGTTGTCCATCCTTCATTAGCAGCTTTTCTAAACCAGAAAAGAACATTGTTTTGCAGCACTTTTAAAATTATTATTTGATTATTATTATTGGGGTGTGGGGGAGTTGGCCAAGGACTGCAGGGACAATAGCAAAAATTTGATAGTCTTACTTGGAGAAGTCGGCCTGTTTTTATTTTTTTCTGAGAAAAGAATTTACCATTAATAGATGTGTTTTGTCTATTGGAGATTTTACATTTCATTTGATTTGATTTCCATTTAAAACTGGATCAGAGGTTGACCTCTTCTGGGATTCAAATATGTGAACAACAGGTTCTCTGTGTGGATGCCATTTCTGGAAGTCCATTCTGGGCCTGGACAACAAAAAATTAGTTACCAGTTCTGCCAAACTGGCCCGAACTGGCTGAATCCCACCACTGCCTCTCCCTGCATTATTTGGCCAATGCAAATAAGAAACTGAAGAAAGGAAGGAAGGAAGGAAGGAAGGAAGGAAGGAAGGAAGGAAGGAAGGAAGGAAGGAAGGAAGGAAGGAAGGAATGAATACATGCAGGAACCATAGATTAACACTTCAGAAAAATTGCAGAATGTTTGCTTATCTGCATGTCTTTGTAACAAAGACTCTCTGCAACTTCACACAAAAAGACAGATCTGTTTTAAAGAGTTAGAAAGTGCCTGAATTTGCCACCCCAGGTGTTCCATGGCATGCTTTTCGCATCATATCTGGAGCACCGCATAGCATTAACCAGTGCTTTTTTTGTAAAAAAAAAAAAAAAAAAAAAGGTGCCGGAACTCACACACGTCATACAACCCGCCTTGCCTACCCTACAAGGTTCCATCCAAAAAAGGTGCCGGAACTCCGTTCTGGGCGTTCTATGACAAAAAAAAACCCCTGGAATTAACACTCTGAGTTGCAGAGTTGGCTGTAGAAGAAACCTCTGCTGTAGAGGTTTCTCCAAATGCATATTGATATTGCATGAAGCAGATTCTCCACTATGTTTTTGGCAGCATCTAATTTTTTAGATGTTCTTTTTCCCAATAGGGAGGCATGATGGCTCAGCGGTCACTGAGAAAGCTGAGAAACCCAAGAGCCATGCGACCAACCTAGCCATTTTAAAGTATGCAAATACAAGTAGATAAATAGGTACCACTTTAGTGTGAAGGTAATGGTGCTCCATGATGTCATGCTGGCCACATGACCGCAGAAATGTCTTTGGACCCCGCTGGCCCAATGGGCTTGAAACAGAGGTGAGCACCCCTCTGCAACGACTACTGGAGTAAAATCTGCAGGGATTCCTTTAACTTTTCCCCAATATTTCTGTACAAGAGAATGACAATTCATATTAATAACTAGATTGGAATGACTGTAATATCTTGTGATCGGTTGCTTCATATTTTGTACACTATGGAAAACTTGTGTACTCCATTTCTAAACAAACCAATTAATTCTGGTAAATAGAACCATTCATGCTTCTCTTTCTCTTCATTAAATTCCATACATTTGCCATCAAAACAGTCTTTCTGTGCTTTATTATGTTCACTGTTATTCTACTGCTCTTTTAGATTAATATTCAGAACCATTTTCAAGTCAGTAAAATTGGATTTCTGTGTTCTCACTCCTATCTGCTTCTCAGTTTATATTTGCCAACTTTATTCCACGTTTGTCCTAGTATTGAGATACGAAATCCAATGTCATTCCATTACCGTGTAAAGAGATTAATACTTTCTTAATCCTGTTTGGTTTGTGATTTGATCCATATTTTTTCCCCACCATATTGCATAGGTGATGGCTTTTCTTATTTTTCAGTTTGATAGATTGAAAATCAGGGTGTCAGATACAGACCTAAATAAAAAAATATGAGAGGCCAGATCAGGAACACTTTGAGTAGACACTGCAATACAGATGGGCTTAAGAATAAACATGCCATAGATTAGCAAAATAACATTTTGCCTCAATAGAGGCCTTGAAGAAAACGGTGGGAAGTTCAGGCCATGCCCCAAATAAATCTATCCATCTCAAGGAAAGCTGAGCCAGCTTTATCAAGACATTGGCTTTTCAAACTAGAATGCAACAAAACTATTTGACACAGAAATATAATACCATCAATACCAATTTCCTTGAAGAATCACATTTACTCATATCAACCTGCTTATACATCCCCAGGTTACTTTTTTGAAGCTACACATTGTCTCCTATGTACAGATAAAACTACCTCATCAGCCTGTTTGTCACGTTTTTGAAGAGTTTTAAAGCCTCTTTCTAGTTTTGCCTATATCAGATCATTAAGCTGCTGAATAAAAACAATATTACCTGTAGCTACTTGTATTTTATTTTTATTTACACTTTCTTAACTTAGAGTTTTGTCTTTCAAATGGCACAATATTGATGTCTTAAGATGACTAATTGGAAGCCAATGCAAATTTAAATTGTCATGATTTAAAGCAATCGCAGAATCTTAAATCAGTTTTTCATTAGCTACAACTAAAACAGGCTATTAATATAGATATATCTTTTAATGATTACTTCTAATCTTTCTGTCTTTGAAATTAATTTTCTTCAACATCCTTCCTATATTTCTTTTATAACTTTAGTCATTTTTCTCTTTTTATGACATTTATTTCTGTAATCTCCCTAATTATTTTTTCCAGACTCTTCACACAATTAATTTTTGTTCCTCTTCCCTTTTCTTTTGTTTTATATATTGCTGTTCTTCCCAAATCACCTGTTATTCATAATTTTCTCTTTGTATTGAGAATAGATGGAGCTGTCAGTTTCAAATTTTCTCACTTTGTATTTTTTTTACTCTTCAGTTTGCCCAATTCCAATGTTATTTTGATTTCTTTTAAAGAAATGTTTCCACATAACTTTGTGTATGTTGCTGAAACCCCTAACTTATACTTGTATGTAAACCCCCAAATATTCATAGTATTGATCTGAAAATCAATTGGGGGTGCTCACGGGATAAAAGTAGTTTCTTTAGCTTAATTTTAGTTTTTAGATTTAGGCAAATGTTTAGCTTCAGAAAAAATATAAACTTTAAAAACTTCTATATTTAATATTTCTATTGAGAATAGTATTTATAAGAGGAAGGTAATATATAAAAACATTGTCAATAAAGCTAATTATAATAGTCACTGATCTATTCTTTGTTGCAGGTTTTTTCAACTCTTTCTCTTGTATCAATTTTGCAGCTGGAAACATTTTACATATTTTAAATTTCATTGACCCATTACAAGGTATCCTTTATTTTCCAGTATTCTGCATGAACAAATTTGTGGGTTTTCACTATTCAGAAAAAAAAATCATGGAGAAAATTAGAGGGAAAGAAAGGAGAGGATGAAGGAGCTCAACTAACAATTTAGAAGTGGGGATGCAAAGTAAAAGTTAGGAGACTAGGCAATTAATTTTCTACTTGATTCGTTAGTAGCCCAGATAGGGGAAAAGACGGAAAAGGGTTGGATTGCTACCTAGCAATTCCCAAAATACATATTAGGTTATTGAATATCCATATTTACGTTTGAGTGAGCAGAAAGTATGGAACTACATCAGTGCTTTCTGCTTACTCAAAAGTAAATATGGAAAATGTGGTCTAGTTTTGGACTAAAGGGACCATAACCCTTTGCACTTCCTTATTCTCTCAGAAAAGATCATATATGCAGTTTGCATTGATGAAACATGATGTATTTAGGAGAATGGAAAGCTCCTTTCTTCTCTTAATGACAGGTTTCTTGTTGTGCAATACAAATAACATATAATTTGAGTCTACACAATAATGCCAGTAGGATGTTAGAACTGCATTACTCTCCACTAGGAACTTCATGTTCTCAAAAGGTCCTCTCCACTTTTGTCACTTTCCCCGAGTAAATCTTTTCTTGTTGTACATTTCCAACCAACACACAATAGGACAGGCAAATGATAGCATGTGTATTATGACACCATCCCATAAATGTTATGACTTAAGCACATGAGCTGTCATAAGACAAACATATATTCTGTTTCTAATTCAACTTGCTTAGCCTTATAGTAATGACAGAACTGTCAATGTCATCGGTCAGTGAAAAAATGTAACTCTAAATGATATGTATTCTCAAGAAATTCCCATGACCTAGTGATCTGAAACATTTCCAACTATTCCTGACACACAGAGATATGCTGTATGAATTGGTAGTCCACAAGCAACAGTGATATGATTCTGAGGCTCATAAAAGTGAGGCACAGTAATTTGATTGGCTAACACATAATTTTTTATCCACTTTTCTAGCATAAAAGATTTATGACTGTGTATAAAAGATGGGTGTGAACTCAATAAATTATTTTTTCTCTTTTTTGTTCTCTTCAAAATGTTTATTGAAGCCATAATCCTTCTCTAGTGAGTAGAAATAATAACTAGTTCTGCTTATTATTTCAACTAAGACATGTTTAAAATATATCTTTAGTGTAAGACAGATATGTCAAACTCGTGACGTCAAGTGACGTCGCACAACGTATCGGGACAGTTTTGCCATTGCCGGCAATGGGGTGGGCGCGTCTTCCACATGACACTCTGGCCTGCGGGTTGGCAGTTTGACACTCCTGGTGTAAGGACTGGGTTATGCATTTCCTAATATTACTCAATTGATTACTTCTAACAGAAAGGTTTTTTTAAAAAAAACCTGCTTACTTTGAAAAAAAAATGAAGATACGTTCCTATTAGCATTGGCCAAGGACACCAAAAAAGGTGTGAACTTAATAATAACAGTAACTAAAATAGAATGAAGAGTTTTGCTGGAAAGCTATCTGAAAATATTACTGTGTTCGATATTTGTTGATACCATGTTTGGTTTAGTGAAAATGATGCATTTTGTTCAAAAATAAACCCCAAATATTATGCCTGCATATAAATGTATACCACATCAAAAGTATGCATTAAATGGGAAGTGTGCTTTTGTTTTGAGTTTGAAGTAAAACTTCCAACTTATAATGTCTACTTTGCATGTAAAACATACACCACTGAATTTGCTTTTGCATGGCGTGGTGATAGCTGCCAATGTAGTCTTAAAGAGAAAGGGTTAAAGGAATGCATGGTAATAAGGCTATTATGACTCCTTCATCTGATGGCAATACATTAGTTCCAACATCAGAAAAGAAGATGCCTCAATATTATTTATCACATGAATAAGGATGCTACTGTCTTGTTTGACTATGTGCTTCCCTTAGGCCTCAGGGTAGATACTGTGGAAAATGGGATGCTGCTCTAGATGTTCTAATATAAACAGTGAAAGACATCTGACCATTGTATGGTCAAGTAATCATTCTAAAAGAAATAAAAATGGAGGAAACAAATTCTTGTGTTGCTGTAAGAAAAGTGAAAACAATAATGCTGCAGAGATTGGTTGCAGTCCACCTTGACCTGATAAAGCACTTCATGGAATTGAGGTTGGAACAGTCAGCACCAACAGATGTGATTTCTTCAAAAGTTTGCTTCAGCTGAAGCTCTACTAAAATAGTTCTACAGACCCCCAACATAGACTGCTTAGCCATCAAAAATATATGAGGACCTATCTTTCCACATGTCCCTAAATTTATTGCTGAATATTTTAACAGCTTGTTAAAAGAGCTGGTGGCATTTTTGTTTTTTAGAACATAGAATAATAGAGTTGGAAAGGACCTCGGAGGTCTTCTAGTCCAACCTTGTTTTTGTTTTTTTACAGAGAGTAAATGTTCTAGGAACAATTTGACCCAACATTTTACTCACTATTTACCATGGCATTCCTCAATTAAATTAACTTGCAGCTCTATGTTCCCTTAAAGATGAATTGCTATCTAGAATATAATATAATAATAGTTGGTTCAACTTTGACTTTCTGGTAAACTTTTCCTTTAAATAATTAAATAGCAATGTTCTTGTGGTTGATGCTCTCAAATATCTCAGTAGAAGGAAAATAAAAGTAATCAAATTAATTTCTACTTTTGGCTATGTTTAATTACAGTTCACAAATTAACCTGTTGTTTTTGTTTAACACAATAAAATGAATTGTTTGGGCAGTTACAATTACAGAAATATGCAGGAGAGAAATCACTATACAGTCTAATTGGCATTGGATCACTCAAGCATCTTAATGAGTAAGGATTCTTTTCTAAAAAAATAATGTGTGATGTTTGGTGGTATAAACATATACATAAGATGATGCAAACAATGGCAAGAATCTATGTAGCAACATTTATAATGCTGTTCAGAAGAGTCAAGTAACAGAGATAGAATACTGTCAAAATAAAGCTAATGTGCAGTAATGGTGAGACTCGGAATTGCTGATGAGAATGATTAAAGATCTTCCATCAGTCCATTTTTCTGATCAACATTGCTGTTCACCTCCCACACTGCTATTTTCTCCATTTATCCAAACTTTTTTAATGACTGATTTAAGAGCAAATCCAACACAACCAATCAGCATTATTTATGATTATTCACAGTTTTCCATAATTTATTTGAAGGAAAGGAGAGGAGACTATTTCGTTCAGAGAACCTAATCATAGATCTTATCTTACTGTTGTTATTGATTTTGTTCCTGCTTAGAATCACCTTTGGTGAAAGGGGCAACTATATAAATTTGATCAATAAATATTGCTTCTAAGATTAATGCTAAATTCACACATGCATATACAGGGTTGGTACATTTGATAATTGAAAGCTAAATGTGCTAAAAGAATCACCCCAGACTTTGTGTTTAAAATGATCTAAGCTGATACAACTATTCTATATGTGATGATTCATTTACATATGCCAACAGTATAAGTGCTGAACAAGGAAGTGAGTCTTCCTAGTCCTAAATAGCATTTTCTACTTAAGTGATCTGTTTTTCTCTCTTCAGATTATTAGGATTTACATCAGAACATTCTGTGTGCATCACCACTTTTGGTCCTCTTTATGGTCTGAGCATTTATGCATCACCCAAACAATCAACCTACACCATCCCAGATAGTATCAAACAATACACCATCCCAGATAGTAGCAAATGTGGAAATAATTATTGAATTATATATTTCTTTATTATGAAGAAGACTGAGCTATAAATTCTGCCACCATTTGTTGGGCAAATTCTCCTGCTTTGCCTTAAAAACAAAAACCCGGCAACTAATATAACCTTAAAAAATTTACTTCTCTCTACTTTATGTACTTCAAGTTTCGCTAGTTACTCTTTACTTTAGTCATACTATCAATTAATAAATTTTTCATTTTCTTTTTTCTGAATTTCTTGCTCTCAATGTTCACTCCTTAAATATATGACAAGAACTAGAAAACTGGACATCCCTTCCTTCCTTTCCCTTCAGTTCATGTACTGTCCATATTAAGTCAATTAATCAAACCAGATAACAAAAACAAACAAAACCATCAGAATCTGAAAAATTAAAAACTTGAATTAAAGTAATAGTAACATAATTACAAACTAAAGGCTGGAGAGAATCAAATACAATTTGGAAGGAAATCAATTACAAAAGCAAAAGGACAATGGGAACAATTCAAGAACAAATTGCTTTCCTGAACACTTCTTCTGTGGATCCTGGAGAGTTTTATACCAGGAGAAATGGTCTCTTATTTTATAGCTTATTGAGCTATAAATACTATATAATTAATCAATTTAAATGGTATTGGCAACTTTCAGTATAGATATCATTAGCCCTTTCCCTCATTTCAACTTCAAGACACTTCTCAGGATTAGCTTCACTTAGACTCACAACTGAGGCATGGATACTTTCTATTAAGCCCAACCATCTCAGATGCACTAAGATCACTTGTGCAAAGTTGCTCCTATCCTAGCTTCCATTTGAAAATCCAGTGACAGCTGAGGACCTTGGTAAATTCCTAGATTATGAAATAGCTGTTCAATAGTCAAACAAAAATATTCATCTCCCAAATTCAGGTTTTTATTTTATAGAACTTCCATCTTGCCTGAAATTAATTTCATCATATTCTCTGTCACATAGTCTTCTCATCACACCTCATGTTCATAATCTCATAATTATTTTGGATTCTGTTTTCCTTCCTTCCTCTGTGAAACCCAAATGGATTCATCTGTTGAACATGGCCACACTTTATATCTTAGTGATTTACTATTAAAACATTGGATCTACTTCTCTTACTGCCTTGCATTATCCTTTTTCAACTTTTTTACCTTCCCATTAGTAATCCCCCATGGGTTTTTTTATTGCTTTGGTTTTTTTTTCTCTATTTCTTTTATATATGATTCTCCATATTTTTCCTCTCCTTTCTGTTATTTTTATTTTGTTTTAATAATATTAACAAATTTATTTTAATTTTAAAGATGTCCAGCTTAGATTAAGAAGCAATAACAAGAAAATAATCTACAATAAAACCAGTCAAAATGAAAGTGCAGCATTTAACTGCACAACAGCTAAAAGCTATTTCAAAAATCTATAGACACTAACTCACACAACTATAATTTGTTTCATAATATTTTGGTACTGTGACAACATTTACTTACAAATCTTGAAGAAATATGCATGGTTTAATATACCATTTAAATTATTATATTATTTTATTTATATCCCACCTTTATTTTTTTACAAATAACTCAAGATGGCAAATATATCAAACACACCTTCCTCCTCCTATTTTCCCCACAACAACAACCCTATGAGATGGGGTGGGCTGAGAAAGAGTGAGTGGCCTAAAGTTACCCAGCTGGCTTACATGCCTAAGGCAAGACTAGAACTCACAGTCTCCCATTTTCTTGCCTGGTGCTGAGTTGTTTCATTATGAGATAGGTGACAAATAAATTTAATAAATAAATAACCAAATTGGCATAGTGGTCAGAATGAGATGAAAATAAGAGTTAACAGGGCCTTTTGATTGCATTAACGCTTCCAAATTTCCATTGAATATATTAAAGGATTTAGGAGCAATCCATTTTTTGAAGTATTTTCCTTTGATTTCTTAAGAAATGAAGGAAGAAAAGTATAGTAGCTTGCTAATTATCTAGTAAATAGCCTATAAATAAGTTATGGTTGCCAAATGCAGAATGGCTTCTGTTCCAACTTAACAATAAAAACATTTAAGAACTTGAAAAGGTAAGCAAGATTGAAAAGATCATTATTTTTGGACCAATTGTTTTTTCTCAGCTAGAAGCTTGTTGGCTTGGCTCATTGGCCAGTTTCATTTTCTCATGTCAGTATTAGAGAGTCTATTCTACCACTCAACCCTTTCTTAGTTTTCGAATTGTATGGAAGGAAAAGTAGCACAACATTTGTCATAGCAGAGTTATAAAGCATCAAAAAGTCCATCAAATTTTCAAATCAACCCATTTTTCCAAATCTAGTTGAAGATGGCTGCTTCTATTCAATGACTGAAAGCAATTTCAAGAATTGATTTAAAGATTTGGAGTGATGCTTCAGTTGATTCTCTTTACAACTCAATCACCCCTTTCAAGCTTCACACATCCTAATACTTTTCTCCCTCTCCCTCTTTGAATACTTTCAGCTATTATGCATTGGTTAAACATGTTTTTGCTTCAAATATATTAGAATGATTCTTTCACCCAACTGATATAAGTGCAAGTTGGTCAGTCATGGTGATCAAAACAGAGACAGAATAGAGTTTTGTTTTTTTTACAATTGTTTAAGAAATAAATACATCAGTAGAAACTGTAAGTTTTCTGATTGTGTTTTGTTTCTGCCTATTCAATAAACTTTAGAATTGTGTCAATTATAGCATTTTTTTTTTTGTCTCAGCTAGTTGCATTATTTTCCTCAGTTGTGAAATGGATATTGATTTTTTTTCTTGGAGTTAGGACATTTTGTTTTGAAGGAGAAAAAATGAATTCAATAATTTTACTACATTAAAAAAGCTTCAGTTCTATTATTATTTGTAGTTTTTCTTTTATTCTTTAAAGGATATGGTTTTTTATTATTATTCTTATAAACCCTCCATAGTCAGCTGATTCCATCGCTGACTATAGGGGGCGAAACATTGGCTCCCTCAGATCGGGTACGCAACTTGGGTGTCCTCCTGGATTCACGGCTGACACTGGATGATCAGTTGGCGGCCGTGACCAGGGGGGCGTTTTATCAGGTTCGCCTGATTCACCAGTTGCGACCTTTTCTGGACCGGGACGCCCTACGCACGGNTTCCAGCTTGCAGGACTGGCCTAGGGTAATTTTTAGAGGGGTTTTAATTATATTTTAATTGGACAATGTTCAAATATTTCTTTTAATTAATTTTAAATTTGTAATTGTTATTTATGTATTTTAATTGATTGTCAGCTGCCCTGAGTCCGCGAGGAGAAGGGCGGGATATAAATCCAAATATAATAATAATAATAATAATCTATTTATTTATTTGATTTTGCAGCATAGCCTATTTTATACAAGAGGGTAAATTATTATTATTTTCTTCTGTGTCCTGGGTATATCATCTCCAGGTTGAAGATGTATAGACTCTACTGGAACAGAGCTGAAAGATCAGGTCCACATTTTTTTCATATTTTGGGGAGCCACTAATACATTAAGAGAGACCAGAAACTTAGTTGAAATTTAACTTGATGTGGGGATGGAAGAGAGAGATTATTTGTGTATTATTTTTTTTACAATTAACAATACTCCCTAGCTTTGGAATGACTTACAACACAGTGAAAAAGTTAATGGCTGTAAACAAATTGCTTAAGCAATTAAAGGATGATCCCAGTCTTTTGGTACTGTACTGTAAATCAGTGAGAGACATAATTTGCTTCTTTCAAAGATACAGCAACCACAAGACAAATTAAAAGACAAGATTATTTTTTCCTACCCTGGAAAATTAACATTCATTGATATTGCCAATTATTCCTAGTTCATAAAGTTTTCTAGTTTTAGATACACTTTTCTTAATATACAGAATCTTGTTCATAATTTTCCTCAATGTTACTTAAAGAAAACCTTCATTCTGTTATGTACATTATTTTATACTGTACGTACCTCCACTATGTGGTTATTCTGTAAGCATTTTTAGCATTACATACAGGTAGTCCTTGTTTAGTGACCACAATTGAGACCAGCAATTCAATTGATAAGTGAAGCCGTTGTTAAGTGAAACCAAGGCGTGCTTATAATCTTCCTTCAGCTTTCCTTTGCTTTACAGACCTGTGAGAGTTGTAAATGTGGAGATTGGTCATAAAGTTTTTTTTTTCTTTCATCACTGTCATAATTGTTTGCTAAATGAAGCAGCCACTAAACAAGGATGACTTGTTTCCTTTCCCAAAAGTACATTTCCTTCCCCTCCCAATTTAGCTGACTCACTTAACTGCTGTTTCTTCCTATCTATCCTATTTAAAGATCCTATTTAAAGAGACATTTCAATGTGCTGTCATGAAGACCATTTTTTTCATACCCTTAATTTACTAGTACATAGGGCAGGTGTTGGAGGGGCATTTTATATCCTACAACCTTCTTTCTTCTTATTGTGTTGGGAAATGCACAAACTGTAGGTTTGAATGTGCTTTCCTACTGATCTAATACACTGCTAGTTTGAGTCATAGTTCCTATTGAACTTCAGACCAACAAGTACACCATGCCCTTATCTAGAGGAAATAATTCTCACTGCACAAGATTTATAGAAGATGCCTTCTCAAATATTATATTGGAAGCATGTATCATTTGTGTTCATTTTATTCTGAATCAATATTTGAAAACCCCCTTTGGTCTCAGAACTCATGCACTTGAGTTTATTTCATTGGGCTTTTGGAGAAGATTAACTGTTAGACAGGCTTTTGCTTGAATTACCTGGGGCTTTAATTTGACTTTTACAGAGTGGATTTGGTCTTTGCCCCGTTGACTCTTGATTTCTGTTAATCATCAAAGGACTGACTTCGTGTGCAATACCTCTGACAAGCTCAATAAAACATGCTAACCACATTTTAGCTGCGGTGAAATGTGTTTTCTACCCTAAACTATAAGTTAAAGGACATTTGTCTGTCTATTTCCTGAAATAACACATCTTCACTTTAATCTGCCATTTTTTTTAAAAAAAGGTCAGTCTTACAACAGTACTACTTAGATGTAGGAAAGAAAAGTTGCTCTAAGTTCTTTTCCTGGTTGTTTTTTTTACTTTAATTAACTTTTCTTTAACATTAAAAATAATATTTTTAAAACTTTTAAACAATTCCTTTTATGCAGTATTTCAAAACATTAGCACCCTAAAATAATTATCTAAAAATTGCACAAGCATCTTGAATATTTTCAATAATTTATTCCCTAAAAGTATAGCAGAAAATATTATATGTATAGCAAAGAAATATAAATCAGGACATTTAGCAGAATGTGGTAAGGGCACTTCAAATTTTTATTTTGTAATATCAGAAGTTTGAAATAAAGTTGCAAAGGAGGAAATTTTGCAGCACATCATTTAACGCTGTATAACAAGATGTTTTACTACAAATTAATATATTTATATATTTCAGGAATATATAAATATATTAATAGAGTAAGAGGAAATATTCCACTTAGGTATAAAACAATATAATTCTACATGACCATTAGATTTTTTCAGGATAATATGTTTCTCCTATCGTTATGCTTATGAAATATGGGGGGGGGAGTCTTAAGAGTCTCCATATGTGAGTTGGGTAGCCTTAAAAATATGTTTAATAAATACCTTGCTCAATAGTAATAACTGCGAGAGGGATCTTTGAGTCCTAATCCTCATATTTAATCACTTAAATATGAGCCAGCAGCTGCCAAAAAAGCCAACAATGCCTTGGTAAGACCACACTTGGAATACTGCATCCCGTTTTGGTCACCACAATATAAAAAACAATGTTGAAACTTTGGAAGGAGTGCAGAAGAGCAAGAAAGATTGTTAGGGGGTGGAGACTAAAATATATGAAGAACGGTTGCAGGAAATGTGTTTGTCTAGTTTAGTGAAAAAAGAGTGACATGATAATGTTCCAATATTTGAGGGACTGCCACAAAAAAGTGGATGGATCAACCTATTCTCCAAAGCACCTGAAGGCAGGATAAGAAGCAATGGATGGAAACTAATCAAGCAACATAGAACTAAGGAGAAATTTCCTGACAATTAGAACAATTAATTGGTGGAATGACTTGCATCTAGAAGTCCCGTGTGCCCAAACACTGGAGAAGAGATTGAACAAACATTTGTCTGAAATGATATAGGTTTCCTGTTTGAGCAGGGGGTTGAACTAGAAGACCTCCAAGGTCCCTTCCAACTCTGTTATTCTGTTAAATAAAATATAGAAAGATATGTAAGCTAAAATATTTCAAAGGATGATAAAAAGGATGTAGAAATATGGATGTCATCTATGGTACTTCTACACAAGCGTCCTTTTGCTGTGCAAATATATTGTATAATGAAATTGTAAAGAGTTTACTGTTGTTGTACCCATCACCAAAGCCATTTTGGGATATAATCTCTGAAACGCAAGTCTGACTTTGGTATTGCTTAGAAGCAAAAAAGCTTCCAAGTTAAACACTAAAAAATAAATGTCCGTAAACCATTAATTGAACTAGCATAAAAGCACATCATAAAAACAGTGGCTATTACCCATATGACTTTTAATGAGAAACAGTAATAGTTGGGAAATACTTTAAATAATTACTTAAAGTCTTGACTTTTAAGCTGGTAATGAGAAAAAATGGGGATGGGGAAACCAGTCCCAACAAAAATAATTTTCAAATGATTTCATACTGTATATACAGCAATGCTATTCTGTAATCATTTGGCTATTAAACCAGAGAATTAAAGGAATTTGTGCATACATTTGAATTACAACATTATTTTAAGTTTTTATTTTTGCCCAGAATATGCATTTGTAGAGCTTACAAAGCTTTTATGTGTGTTTTTGTACTTAAACAAATAACACAGAAAATGGAAACTTGCTCACATTAGTAGCACTTTGTGTAAACAAGATGCCCTGTACCTGAAATTCTTAAATGCCCTGTACCTGAAATTCCCTGTGTGTGCCAAAAGAAGAGATTGAATGGACTATAGCAGAGTTTTCCAAACTTGACAACTTCAAGATATGTGAACTTCAACACCCAGAATTCCTGAGGCAGCATGGTCTCTGAAGAATTCTGGAAGATGAAGTCCACACACCTTAATGTTGCCAAGTTTTCAAAAAACACTAGCCTCTATCAACTAACTTTGTAAAGTATTAATTGTAAAGTGCATCAAAAAAAAATACCTCTGCTTTATGGTCCTGTTTTTAGTAAAATGAAAGATGGAGGGAAGGGCAGAACAAGTCTTCATATACTAAAAAACTATGCTTTGCCTTATAGGCAAAAATGGAAGTGGAAAACCCTCTGTCTAATGGAGAGGAACAGCTAGATTTACAATTAACCATATAGTAGTCTAAAGAGGAATTTTGAACCTCTTTAGAAAGCAAAAAAAACCTGCATGCAAAAAATAAAATCCTGACATCCCTCCCCCATGTAAATTTGCAATAAATCCACATAATGTAATCTACCACCCAGAGTACTTACAATACTAGTTACACCCATCCAATGTTATGTGTAACCTTTTAAAATATGTGGTACAATAAATGAGCTTAAGTTTGGTTTGCAGGCAGTGTTTTACACTATTCCCATTGACAATGTATTCATTTTGAAAACTGGTTAGGTGTTTATTTTCCCATTTTATCTATATGCTAGATAGAGCTGAAGTGTTTTGTCTATTTTATTTTTTTAAGAAAACATCCTTCTCTATCAAGTTGCCTGCAATTAAAACTTTATACAGTTATCATATCCTTTGGGTCTTAGAGAGTCCATCTGTAGATATGTTATCTATTTATTTTATGTTCAGTTAATTATAATTTGTCTCATTTATATTTAACACTCAGTTTAGTAAATAATCAGTCCAAGTATAAAAATTTTCATAGCAAGTTCACATGTATATGCTGTTTACTTCAATGATTCTCTCTATATCTCTCTCCCTCCCTCCAAACCTCATTGCCAGTGTACTTTCTTCAATATTTTATATTCATTTGCTTCTTCAGAACATGCCAACTTGTGGCTTTGAGTTTTAGAGGTTTTTTTTCTATCGGTCCTAACTATCCTATTCATATTTTTAAAAATATTCATTGTGTGCTATTCTTTCAAACTTAGTAACAAGGCTCTGCAGATTACCCAATATCTTATTTCAATTTGCAATCTAAGCTGAATTATAGATCTGATTTGTGTTTGTGATTGACTGAATTGATTCAGTGATAAGTTCATTCAATGTTCGAATTGATGGAAAAGCACCCAGTTCAATATGTCAAATTGATTCACAGCCTGCATTCAAAAAGGTGAGTTGATTGAATTGTGTACAAATGAAAACTCTGAAAGGAAGCTGTTTTGAATACTCCTCAAATGAAATGCTCTAACTGCTTGCGTATTTTGAATCTTTTTTTTCTGTTTTAAAATGAGATGACTCTGACTTTATTCTAAATACAGTTGACTGCCAACTTCTAAAACCAGTTAAGATTCTCACCAGGTTATTTTCAACTGCCAGATTACTATTCTTTTATAAACAAATGAGAATCATTCACAAGTGCATCCTCAAATTCACTATTGAATTTGAATATCCGAAACTGCCAAACACTGTTACATCTTAAATACAGTAACCTGTTGTTGTGTGTCTGTGTATTTCAATTATATAGGGAAAGCTATTATTTTTAATTATTATTTTGGTTGGACATTCTTATTCCTATTGAGACACTTTTTCAAACCTGATGGATCTTTAGACCATAATTATCTTTTTGGTTCTTATTTTGTCTTCTATTGAGATACAACCATATTTTTCCCCTCAAAAGTCAAGAGCTCAGGTTTAAAGTCTAAAACACCTTGACACAGTATACCAAATTAATATTTATTTAGATTAGGGATGAGCAATCCTCCTAATATATATTTGCAGACTCCAGCTTAGGTTGTTCAATTCATGGATAAGTGGGAAAATGTTGAAGGTATGTTTTAACTGAAGGGCTAATGACAATGAGGACGGGAATCGTTTGCTTCCAGATGCTTCCTGCTCCCATTTCCATCCTAGCTCACCATCATTCCCAAAGATCCTCAAATTAATCTATCCTTCCTAATCATCATATCATCAGATGGCCTCCTACAGCCAACTAACCTGAAAATTGGAACTTGTGGACATTCCCAGGACAAGTTATCAGTAATCCTTATAAAGATATAATGGACAGTTCACAAGTAAACATCTTCCATTTATTTCCTCAGTATCACTTGATCAAATATTCATACCAGTAACAGGACAGTACAAAAATATATATAGTACTGCCACAGCTTATACAGCTAAATCAAGGCCTGGGAAAAGCTTTCTAGGGATCTTAAACCCTTTAAATTTTTCTGAACCATATTTCAATATGAATAGAATGAAAGACAGTTCAATAAACAAAGAAACCAGTAGCTAAATTGTGTCAAACACTCACACCCACACCCACACCCACATAACCCAGAGAATGAATATATTAAAATTTCCAGAGAGAAATGTATACATATGTTATTGCTTCCACCAAACTGCAAGAATAAAATAAGAAATCACACATTCTTGAAGATTATGAATTTTCAGTGCAAAGATTAGCCTTAAGCCATATGTTTCCCATAAGTGTGACTGCCATAAAATATCTATAGGTCATGTGATGCTTGATATACAGATATGACAGTACAATAGATATTTTCTCTTTGCCAGATGCTATGTGTCACTATACCCAGGGGTAGTGTGCCATGCTTAATACAACCCACATGGATTCCTGAAGCATATGGAGTAATTGAAATTGCTTAACTTTCTGTTCAGAGTTTGTGTACTTATTTAATAATCTGCATATATATCATAGAAGATAATTTGATGCGCATGAACAGACTTCTATAGCTGCACATGACAAGTCTTGCTACAGTATAGGTTATCCCCTTTATTTTTTGAAAGTTGACCTAACCACTGTCATTTATGCAAATTCTTGTCACAATAAGTCCCAAACTCTTATGACTTTGCCTTCATGATGACACAATAAATATCTTATTTTTTCATGTTTCAGAATGTCTCAATTCTTTCTCAAATTTCTTGAGGATTTTCCTTTAAAGTTCAATCCAAACGTGATCCAGTGATAACCTTGAGAAATTATGCTAGCCTCATGAAATTGGATTTTCTAAAAATTCCTCAAATATGTCACTGCAGGTCCCCCCATCTCAAATTCTTATTTGTCAAATTTCTGTAAAAAAATAGACATGGATTTTGGTCTAAACAGGAGCTTAAACAAATGCTGTCTCTGAATGAAAAAAAAAAAATAATTTATTTATGATAACTTCTTTTTATTGGAAGGCCAAACTAGATATCATGGAGAAAATCAATCATTTAGATATTCTCATTTTAAAAGAATCTGAATATTCTACACTAACAAATGAGTGAAATAATTCTGGTCAGTTGTAACACTGAGATATGAGACATAGTCTACAAATGTTGTGGTTATGTATTTCAAGCCATTTTAGTTTGAAGTAGAATAAATTTTAACCCAGTCTACTTATTCAAAGCTGGCCTATAAATATTTCTCTTATTATAAAACCTTTACCCTTTAGTTTTCCCACTATTAGTTTACACATTTTCTGTAAATTTCTGTAAATTTCAAGAATATTCTGTGTGTCTTTCAAAACAAACAAGATACTTTATCAAGTTGCCATTTGATTGCTTCAGGTTCCCTTTCATGAAGAAGACAAGAATTAATGACAAAATATCCAATTAGATCACAAAGGTAAATTCAATTGTGATGTGATTTTCCAGTGTGCCCTGAGACTCTTTGTGTTGTTTGTGTGTATTTATTGAACCTTATCTAATATTCATTAACTTTTAAAAGGACAAGGAAAAATTTTCTTGCTGTCAGGAACTGTCATCCATTTATTATTTTAAAATATCTCTTTTCCCCCCCAGATGATTACTAATTATAATTAACTCTGAGACATTTCTCAATCACATCAACATACAAAAGAGATAAGTTCATTATAGCTTTATTTCATTATTCTTAATTAGCTTTCATACCAAGTCCAGACTTTCATACCAAGTCCAGATAATAATTAATGCACAGGGGAATTTAATGGGGAGGGGGGTTAGTTTCACTTATTATTTATGAAAAAAGAAATCTTACCATAACATAGTAAAACTAATAGTTAATTACATGAAGCTTTATTTCCCATAACATTAACAAATTAAAAAATATTTATTAGTTTGGAGATGTAATTGTTCATTATTATTTTTCGAATGCATTCTTCAGGGGATATACATTTTCCTGTTGTTGAACTTGGCCTTCTATGAAGTGATAAGAATTACTTTTTAAGCTTAGTGGAACACAGTTGTATATCTATGCACATCGGGGATTGAATGACTTCTTTCTTGGGGTGAGTTGAATATTCAAATAAATTGATTTCCATATCACATCACTTTCTTAGCTTTTTATCCCATCTTTATTGTTGTTATAAATAACTCAAGTCTGCAAATATGCTTCTATCCTCCTCTTATATTCCTTGCAACAATATCCTGTGAGGTGAATTGGCTCAGACAGAGTGACTGGTCCAAAGTCACGTAGCCAACTTTCATGCCTAAGGTGGGACTAGAACTAACAGTTTCCTGGTTTCTATTTTGATGCCTTAACTACTAGACAAAACTGGCTATTATTCCAAATTCAGATGTTTGTGCAGACGTGGTTCACTATTCCATATTTAGGAAAAAGGGAAGAGATGACTGGGAAAGGAAATGTAATATAGGATCCAAATGTCCAAGTTCTAGTAAACTATAATGATAGAAGAGAACCCAAATATAACCAACCAAACAACATAGGATAAAAACAGGAAGAATTGTTTTCACAAGTATTTACTTCTACCACTTCTTTTTTTTCCTCTTTAATTGATAATTTAGGATATTTAAGGCCAAAAAAACCAAAAAAGGGATAATGACTTCTCTTTCATATTAAGTGAAAGACATAAGTTGAGGCCCAATAATGGGCAGTCAATCTGCAAAAAACTAAGCCTTCTGGGATACATTACCAGATCATCATTTCCCAACACACAAACTGGCATGAAAATAAAATATTTTATTCAGAAATACATAAAAACAAAGAGAACCAGTGAGATATACTTTGCTTAGACAATAAATATCTAAATAAAGGGAGAATTGGTAGATTCTTTCATAATTGAGGAATTTGAGATTGAGAACTGAGTCTCTGAAAAAATAACTGTTAAAAATACTGGGCAAAGTTTTGAATGTATCCAAAAAATAGATTAAATTAAATGGTATGAAAAATAGATTAAATTAAATAAAACACTGAATATGCCTGACATCTACAACTAAAAGTCTTCCTGTTATTGATTACTTGCTTTGATTTGTTTTAGAAAATATACTTATATCAGGGGTCTTCAAACTCAGCCCTTTTATGACTCATGGACTTCAACTCCCAGAATTCCTCAGCCAGGCATGCTGGCTGAGGAATTCTGGGAGTTGAAGTCCATGAGTTATAAAAGGGCCGAGTTTGAAGACCCCTGCATTATATGGTGCTGAAACTTCTGCACTTTTTTTTCCCATTAATGCTGAATCTGGAAGATTTAAAGACAAAAATCTTCCTTGCCATTTTTTTCCTCTTAAAACAGAAATAATCAACTTACAAAAAGAGATGAGCTAATCTACTGTTTAAATATGGACACGCTGCTGATGAAATATGAACCTGTAGATTTACACAGCTACCATTACATGTTATGTTTAACTTGCTCAAAATCTGGTCATCCTACAATGTCCACAAATAATGCTAATTACCCATCAATATTCACCTAGTTTTTTGAGTCTAATTACCACTCCCAACCTAATGTAGTCATAAAAACATCCATTTCCCAGATAGCAAAAGGAAATATGTTCCGTGGAGCCCCTCAGCTTTTGCAAATGACCATCATCTTCAGTAATGCTTCATCTATAAATGGAAAAATGAAAGAGCCCTTTATGAAATCTCTTTTTGTCAGTACATTAACATACCTCTTAGTTGGTAGGATGCCATCAACAGACCATCAGCTTGAAAAATTCTTTCTAAATTAAAGATCCAAATTTATATAGCAGGTTTTGAGCATCCGTGGGCTAAAATGGGACTTTGGCCATGCTTGTGGCTTACTGTTCAAAAAGTGCCAGCAATGACTCCAGTGCCTTTACTATTAACTGAGCATGTTGCATGTGGCATGGGTTCACTAAGGCTAGTAACATAGTATACAGCAGGGCTTTTCAACCTTTTCACCAACTGTACCACTTTTAGGATATGGCAATATTCGAGTACCACCTAGCAAGGTGTCAAAAACCTGATGACCA
>NW_015386405.1:2256827-2300303 GCF_001527695.2 Protobothrops mucrosquamatus | reverse complement strand
AAATGACTTATGACCATTTTTCACACTTATGACCATTGCAGCATGCCCAGGGTCATGTGATTTATATTTGGATGCTTGGCAACTGATTCATATTTATGATGGTCACAGTGTTCCAGGGTCATGTGATCCCCTTTTGCAACCTTTTGACAAGCAAAGTCAATGGCAGGGCTGCTGGTGGCCAAGTGCTAAGGCGGGACTTCCCTCCCTCCCTCCCTCCCTGCCTCCCTCTTTCTCATGTTCACCTCCTTCTGAAGGAAGAATTTGGACCCCCCCCCCCATATTTTCCCTCTTCCATATATTCATCAAAAAAAGCCTCCAGAGACAGAAAAGACAAGCTGCTGAGTGAACTAGCTTAAAAAGGCACATTCCCCTTTAAGAATTAGCTACTGGCTAGAAAGGAAAGTTAAGAAGCGCAGTAGGCAGTTAAGGAAGAAAAAAAATGTAGTAAGTATTGGCTGCTGGCCAAGGCAGCCTCCCCAAATGGCTCCATTCATAAGTAAAGGAATGCTACAGGCAAAATCCACTCAGGAGAAAAATACTTCAAAATCCCTTGCAGCAAAACTTACAGCTAACAATAGCAGAACAATAGAAGCTAACACAAGACATCAGCCATCAGCCAAATAGAAACTGCCAAACACTCCTTAAGAACACAAAGCCCACATTGCACAAATCCCAGAACTTCAAAGTCATAAAAGCACATAATAATCCTTCCACTCTCCATCTCCTTCTCTCCATGTCTCACCTCCAGCTGATGCTACCTTTCTTCATTCCTCATGGAGGACAACCCCTCCCCTGCTGCATTTCTTGCCTGTTTGTTGCTGACAGCACAAGTGGCTGCCACAGAAGTTGTAGATCGGCTCATGGCCAGCCTGTTTGCTCTCCTCTCCCCCCAACCCTCCTCCTTCCCCTTCGGTGCAGCTAGAGCTGACTCCATCTCCTCCCAAGGCTGCTTCTTTTTCTCTCTCTCCCTCTCCTGCCCAAACTGCCTCCTTTTATAGCCTCTCCTGTCTCTGCCCCCTCTCCTCCTCCTTTCTCATAGGGGAGGGTGAGCCAGAAGTGAGCCTGGGGCCTTTGCCTAGCCCCAGCCACTCTGCAGCTCCACTCTCACAGTAAGTCCTTGCCTGCGCTGGCTCTTTCCCTCCCCCACTACACTTGGCTAGGCAGGACTTCATACCAACTGCCACTCATTAATGTACCACAAGTGGTACGTGTACCACCAGTTGAAAAGTCCTGGTATACAGCTTCTTCATTTTACTAGGTGAAGTGTGAAACCCTCAACTGGCCAAAATCATGACGTGTGGTGTAAATCTATAAATATGGATCCATCTAGTCAGAACAAAGCATTGAAGTTTGCAATCTCAAATGTTAAAGATATGAATGACAAGTGTGTCAGGATCCTGATTTAAAGGCTAAACAGCTTATGTAATGATGTAATGTAAGGTGGATGATGCAAGAATAGGAATGACTCAGCAGGGTCTGTGTCTATGCCTTTAAGAGTGTGAGTATAAAAAGGAAGGCCTGCTTGAGTTTTTCTCTCTCATCTGTTTGACTGCTATAACTGTTGTATTGGAGTTTGCTGTTTCACCACGTGTATGTATTTTATTTCTAGTGTATATTTGTAGATAGTGTAATATAAACCACCATTTAATTTAGTGGTGGGATTCAGCAGGTTTGCATTGGTTTGGTACAACCGGTAATTAAAGTTTGTTGAGTTTGGAGAACCGGCTGAACCCATGCTGCTTCTGGAAGTCCATTCTAGGTCTTGGAGGCCTGGAGGAGGTCTCCAAGGCCTAGAACGGCCCGACGTAAGTGTGTTGATGTCACTTCTGGAAGTGACATCACTTCCAGGCCTGCATCCATGCAGAGAACCGGATGTTAAGGTATTTGAATCCCATCACTGATTTAATTACAGTTAGAACAATTAACCAGTGGAACAACCTGCCTCCAGAAGCGGTGAATGCTCCAGCACTGGAAGTTTTTAAGAAGAGACTGGACAGAATATTTGTCCGAAATGGTATAGGGTTTCCTGCCTGAGCAGGGGGTTGAACTAGATGACCTTCAAGGTCCCTTCCAACTTTATTATTATTATTAATTACAAACCATTGTTTACTGTATTTACTCCTGGGTAACCTTAGCACAATAAGACTGCATGCTCTGACAAAGTGCATGAAGTCTTAAATGGAAAAAAAGAAAAGAAAAAAAATTGTGGGTCTATGAAACTAAAAGGGTAATCCAGTAATAGATGCAAAGAAAGGGTCTGAACTTATGGATACCTTATGATTAAATATAAATAGGACAATGTATATGTAGAATTAATTATAAATAATAGGACTAAAATATGTGTTGGGAACTATGAATTAGAGTTATTTTGATTTTTCTGAATGAGTATGAAATTCAGAATCCATGCATAGATGATAGTAATGTATTATACTCCGATGGCTCTGGATAATACAGGAACCAGGAATAAGTTCTTGGGAAAATGTGCAAATTTCTGAATTCATGCAACTCAAAGGGGAAAAACATCTCTTTGGTAACATGAATGGAAGGGTAGAAACAAGATGAGAGAATATAGAAAAGCTGATAGAGCAATTGGAAGACCCAAGAACATTGGGAAAAACAGTAATTATGGAAAAAGGGGAAAAAAGCTGAAGTGAATATAAAGCAACTGCAAAAACAGAAAATATGAGCCCAGTATGAAAAAAAGTGTTAGAAAATGGATTAATCTCCTAATAGAATGAATGAAAAGTGCATGTAAAGAACGAAAATGTAGAACTTACTTGAAACAAAATAAAAACATTATGTTTGCCACAATGTCCTGGACTTGCTAATCGGGAACTCAGCAGCTCTATGGAAAACTATCCAAGCAGTTAACCTTTCTTGCCTTTCAACAAAGGCAAGGGTATTCCATCATCTAAACTTTATTAAATGCTACAAATTAAGTAGAACTGTAAAAAATAAGCAATGCTATATGATTACAACACAAATAACAACTAGTAGCCATAAAAGAGACCATGGGCTCCTAGCTATAATGTGGCCTTACTGTCTAGGCCAAAAATATAACTTCCCTTTACACCCACCAGGGCTAAATTGCCTAAAGGTGTGTGTGGATACGCTGCTCACCTGTGATACCTCCAGATGGGGCTACATTGCATCTGAAAATCTGCAAGTGGATTCTCTGAATGCAAGACAGAGTCTGGAATGCCTTCACTTCCCTTCTCTTTCCCATCAATGCTTGTAACAGGAAGTAAGGAGACAGGAAAGGGGAAGTAAGTAATAATCCCTGAACACTTCTTTATGAAGCGAACATACTGCATCTACTTTGGACAGGGTTGCCAAACTTACCTATAAGCTAGCTAAACAGAAAGAAATTAAATGGTCTGGGGACAGAATCTACAGAAATGCAGGGATTTACAATAATGAAATATGAAAAAAGATGTTTGGTAAAATGTAGACATGAATGATGCTGTGACTGGGAATATGCATAGAACAGAATGATTGTTGTAAAGCAAATCATGGTGAAAAAATATTACATACAATATGGGAAAAAATAGTTGCAAAGAATACAGTAGAAGAGGAACAATTAAGATGTTAAAGAAAGAAAATGCAAAATAATGTTCATAGGAAAAGTGTTTTGAAAGACATGAAAAGAGCTAAACAAAAAACTCCCCAGGGTAGTAAGTGGCAATCTTATCTGGGGTGAAACTATTATGAGGAATATTAGAAAAAAAAAAAAATTAGAGATTAAGGATATCCAAAAATGGAAATTAAACAAATATTATAAATGTTAATTTCTAAGCAAAAAATAATGAAAAGGAAATCAAAACTGTGAGGATAGTGAAAAATTATCAATCTATAGTTAGACTAACTGGTAAACTTTAAAAGATGGATATGGTTTGCTTATGGAGTTCTTGGAACAGTGATGTTATTGTTCCCTTAAAAAAAAAGGAAGGAAAGAAGCACGAGTAAATATTAAAACGTATTGGAAATTAATGGAGATTCACTTTGGTGTAGTGGTTCACATACTGGGTGGGAACTGGGAGACTATGAATTCTCCTTAGACCCAAAGCCAGCTGGGTGACCTTGGGCCAGTCACACACTCTCTCTGTCCTAGAAGGTAATGGTAAAAGCCATTTGTGAAATACAGAATAACAGAGTTGGAAGGGACTTTGGAGGCCTTCTAGTCCAACCCCCTGCCCAAACAGGGGATCCTATACCATTCCAGACAGATGGCTGTCCAATCTCTTCTTAAAAACCTCCAGGGATGGAGCACTCACAACTTCTGAAGGAAAACTGTACCATTGTTTAATTGTTTTTGTTGCCAGGAAAGTTCTCAATTATAGGTTGCATCGGTCTTTGATGAGTTTCCACCCGTTATTTCATGTCTTGCCATCAAGTGCTTTAGAGAATAGGTTGCCCCGTTCTTCTTTGTGACAGGCTCTCAAATACTAGAAAGTCATGTCACCCCCCAGTCTTTCTCTTTGTTAGACTAGACATATCCAGTTCCTGCAACTGTTCATATGTTTTAGCCTCTAGACCCTTAATCATCTTTATTGCTTTTCTCTACACTATTTCTAGAGTCTCAATATATTTTTGGGGGGTGATCAGAACTGTATGCAGTATTCCAAATGTGGTCTTATCTTCCCAAGAAAGCTGCAGGGACTTCTCCACACAGGAGTCAACAATGAGTCAAAGGCAATACTACTACTACTACTACTACTAATAAATCCAGTCTAAATATCTGGCTGACTATGCAATCAACCATAATGATAATTTATTAAGCCTCCTTATGAAGTTATTTGGCATAATTCAGATTGAAACAGTTAAGAAGTGATAGTCAGCAAAATTTCAGCAATGCTTTCTGCCAGCAGGGCAATGCAGGCCAGATTTGTCGATTTTTTAGCAGATCAATAAGAAATGTAGGAATATGATAAAGTATTGTGTGCAAATCAAGAGAAAGCACGTCATACATTTTATATGTTTACATTATGGAATACATTGTATGAATATTAAAAGGTTGTTGCTAAAGGTGACAAGTGTGATTGGTGGTGGAAGTAAGTTGTGTGAAAATGAATGGCATGCTTAGAGAATTATCCTTTATTTAGCAGAGACTAAAACAAGGACCTGTGTTGCCCCTTGATTGTGAATCTATGGTATTAATTGATAAATATGTAAAAAATGTTTCATATAGGTGGCAGTAAATGTGTGTTGGCTTGGAAAATGAATATGTCTAACATATGCAGATATCTATGTGGCATGTCTTAGCCATTTTGTTGGCTAAGAACATATATTATTTGCAGCAAATATAATGTAGCTTATGTGTTGCAATGATAAGTTTGGACCTGAAAATTAATATATCAAAACCAAGGTAAACATGTTTGAAAGCAGAAATGGAGTGAATGATTGCAAGTTACAAATGCAATATATTTTGAAAATCTAGAGCAAGTGGATGATTCTCTGCATTTTGGTAGAATGAGTATTAAAGGTGGGAAAATAAATGCAGATATTTCAAGACAGGCAAATGATGGAAACGTTAGTGGGTTGTATACATTGCCTATTGTGAGGAATGCAATTTTGTCAAAATAAAGAAAAATGGCTCTGTGTGAATGCATGAGAGATCAGTGGCATATAAATTTAATAATAAATATGCCAAGAGAAACAGGTAAGCTGGATATAATGGAAATGAGGTGCTTAAGAACTGTGTGAAAATAAGAAGAGATGGGGGACAAGAATGACTGGGTGCTGAGTGAATATGGATTGTATATAAAGATACCTTAAAGTGATTTGGTTGTATAGAGAGAATGAATGAGAATTGAATTATAAAACCAGTATGTGAAGGATATTTGAATGAGTCAGGAAGAAATAGCAACCAGAAAAAGCAATTGTATACAGTTCATAAGGTCCTCATAAAAAGAGAAGTGAGAAGTTTAAACAACAAAAAGCCATGTTGAAATGGTATATGGAAGGGGTGAAAGCAAGGATGCTTTTTATGAATAGAAAGTTATAAAGAGGTACACTGAATGGGGTTGATGTTAACTTGATTTTATCTATTCCTTTTTGTTCTTGGTTTACAATTTCTTTCTCCTATCAATGCTTTGCATGCAAAGAGTAGAGTGGGTATGCATTTCTCTCTTACAAGCTCTACCTCTTGACCCACCATAACTGCAGCTTTCAAAAACTGCAGCAAATGAGACTAAAAGAAACAAAAAAGGGTGTGTGTGAATGGTTTTAAATTGTGTGATAACTACACCCCTTGAGTAAAAACAAATGCAGCAATCAACTGCTTATTGATAAAAGTTATTCTTATCTTTAAAGCAGTAACAATTGGAACTGCTACTGTACCTCCATTATCTCCAAAGCACGTAGGCAAGAAATGAGTCAGATTAATTAAATGAGGTTTCATGAAAAGACTCTTCCATCATTGGAATGCTACAAAATTATTATCAATAAATCATGGGCCATGCTGCCTTCCATCTTCTTTTTCCTGTAGTGCACGGGTGTCAAACTTGTCGCGTCATGTGACATGTGATGTATTGTGACTTTTTTTGCATTGCCGGAACTGGGGTGGGTGCGGTCTCCGCATGATGCAACCGGCCAGTGGGCCGGCAGTTTGACCCCCCTGCTGTAGTGGGTTAAGATCTCTTCACATCTCTTCCTTTTTTAAAGATTGGGTTGTTATTTCCTTTTAATGAGTACATTGGGGCTACCAAATCTGGGGTGCAGATTGATTACTATATATCAACAAAGAGTATCTGTTTCATGTATCTCTTTGATGCCATTTAGAGATTATCCTTTTTTTTTCAGCCTGGATCAAGTATCCATGTAATGCATTCCAGTACATTTCAGAGACATGAGTGAGCTTTTGTTTTAAGAGACAGAGGCTTGTGATCCATGACAATAACTTTATTCCAGAAGAAATCCAACTCCTATCCTTTTTGCTAAAGTTCTTAAGACCCTTACACTTATAATAAGGAGTTGCAATGAGGCACAAAGAAACTTTTTGTAATATATTAAGCAAACAAAAGGCAAGAGAAAATGTGACTCATTGCGGATGATTTTAATGAGAAAATGCTTTTTAATCATGAGATGGTCATGCGAGAGATGCTGCAATTTGGGCCAGCTTGATATCCATGCAAGGCAATTTATTTTCATTTATTTTCTTTCTGGAAAAGAAATAATAGCTTGCACATGGTGCTGGTGCAGTAATTTAAAGCATTTGGATTTGCTGGCTTCCTCTCCATCTCCTCTATTGCTGATTTCAAATGAAGCCTCCAATGATGGGAGGCAAACAGAAAGAACAATGCGGTCACTTGAGGAATGAAGTAATAGCTTTTTAAATAGGACAAATCATTCTGTTAATACTCAGTGCATATTAACAATGTGGGACTTGAACAAGGTGTTGCAATATGTGTTGCTTTTCTTCGTGATCTCATTGAATTTGACTCTTTGGATGCTTGCCCATCTCACCTAATTCTTTAGTTTTAGGTAGCCACAAAACAAACAATATTCCATGTGTTCATTGAACTGTGTCAGTTGCCCATTCTCTCCAGCAAATTAAGATTTTGCTTGTTTATATATTTGGATTTTGAGTTCTGCATGCTTGAAATTCTAATTCCTCAGCAGCTGTCCTTTAGCCCCAGCCTTTTTGACATTAGTTCACAAATATAAGGGATGATGCAGTCAGTAGATACAGAAATACTAAAAGCACATTTTCAAATAATTTCCCCGATGAGGGGAAAAATGAAGGCAATATTAGAAACCAAATGTGGATTCCCCAAAAGTAAAAATCTGAAAATACTACAATAAAAAAGTGCAGATAAAAGAGCTGGAAAGAAGGGCAGATCTCCAAGGAAGAATATATACAGGCAGAGATAGCGTTAGAAAGGTTAAAGCTTAGAATGGACTGAGATTGACAAAGGTTGCTAACGACAACAACCCCAGGGCTTCTTCAGATTTGTTGGCAAAAAATAACAAGGAATGAAAAGAATTGGGATACCAGCTGGTCAGTGAAAAATGTTAGCAGTTGAGAAAAGCAAAACTACTTAATTCATATTTTGACTCGGTTCTCCAAAAACAAAGGTATGTGTTAGACTACTTAATGGTTTGAAGAACCATTCACCATTCACCCCTTAATGCAGAAGGGAATACATTAACAGTGAAAAATAAAAGTGATATGTATGCAGGAAATACTAGATAACATGGATGTGTTAAAAACAAACTATGTTATATTAACTTTATTTGGGTCAGATAACTAACTTTTTTAAGGAAGTGCCAATGTTACAAATATAATATAGCTTGATTTCAGTAAAGGAAATTCTTAATATTATGTACTGCATGTCAGTAAAGACGGGATGATACTGAAATGGAAGTTTAGTTGCCTCAAAAAATTATCAACATTCCTTCAACATCCAATAGCCATTCATTATTGGCTTCTCATTAAAATGGAGTAGGGTGTCATATGACATGTCATAAAGTTCTTTCGTGACCTCTCTATTCTTAAACTTTTTTTTTATTAATGACTTAGATAAAGAGTTGGAGGAAATGATGATCAGATCTGTAGATCTGCAGGAAAAATGATGATGATGATGAGTGTGTCATATGCCGATTGTTTTGGGGGAGATGTTTGTTGAACTAATCATCTGGAGTGCAAAATCCTAGCATAAACCAAGGAGGTATAGAAATCCCTTTGGTGCCGTTGATTGATTTTTGTGTTTTGTAAGCCAGATGTGTGCAGCATCAAGGAATGTATTGTATAGGCATATTCTCACCTTTCCTCTACAATTTTCTCCTTTAGATTTTCAAATCATTCTATCGTATGTTCTTTTGGAATTCATTAAAATCTATCCTGCTTGCCCTTATCTTCTTGCCCAAGGCCTTTTCTAGTTTTCTAGTTTTATTATGGTTTTTATGTGGGTTTTTTATGATTGGGAGCTGATTATAAGATGGGAGGTTATATAAATATTTTAAATAAATAAATAGTAGGCCAAACTTCTTTTTCAGGTAGGAATATATTTCAGTTGCTTCTGAGACTTTTCAAATAGTGGAGCTGGCATCCTTTTAGCTCCATTAAATCCCCGCAAGAGCATTAATAATATTACAGCATGTAAGAGCATGTCAATTACTCTGATTCTTTCTCCTTAAAGACCCAAACCATCTCATTTCCCTGCACAACTTTCCTCTTATAAACAATGTGTGGCTTCCTTTTGATTGATGAATAATGTAAGACATTCCACAAGACACTTCAATAATCCATCAAGTTTCTTTGAACATATTTATTACTGGTATTGAATAATGAACGTTTTATTTACTTAGAAAAAAATTAACACAAATAAAACAGTGATGTTGTCATGAAAGTCAGCTTTTGAGAAACCATAAATAGCCATTAGGAAATTTTCATACAGTAGTTCATTCATGAGGGGAAAAATGCTGCTAGATACAGCCTGCTGAAAAGTATAGAGTTGATCAAATAACCTTACCCTTGTTTGTGAAACTGACCAAGTGAAATAGACCATACAAGTAATATACATACTGTATAAACATACAGTATTCAGGTTATTGGTCTACTGTTTATGCTTTTATTTTCAAGATCAGGATATATTTTAATGGGGTTAGCTGAGCATTCCCTTCCCTTCTTTAATCAATGAAGATTTATATTAGTCAATAAAGAGTGCTTTTCCATTCTGCTTGCCAAAAGTAATAAACTCTGACATGAAATCCAAATTCCACTCACTGTCCTAATGAGGTATCTAGTAACCCCAAAGGGAGGCAGCATTTTAGAGATGACAAATGCCACAATTATTTCAGTTGAGTGACAAGTCTGCTTATCATTTGTTGTGTTGTATAATTACTGATTTTGGATACTATCATACCCAGTTCCCTTCAAAATAATGAGACTTGATTCAGAACAGATTCACTTCTAGACTGTCGATGGTTCTTTCTCCCTTGTGATTATTTCTCACTCTTCTTTACTCTGTCCCCCAGGATCTGATCTTCTTTGCCATTTAGATTTAAAGGTTTTGAGCTGATTTTATAAGATTCTCCTCTATCCTGGGCTATTTATACAATCTGATATATATTCTAGAGCCCATTCTTCTTTCTGCATTTCTGCATTGTTGATGACTAGATTTCACGAGACTCCTCATTCCTCAGAGACTTTGTGGCTCTAAGGAAGTTGAAAACTTTGCCCATGTTTTTTTTATATTGTCTACTACATGATATCCTAAGACTTGTCTTGCTCTCTCCTGTTATTTCCAAATTTGAGGGTTCTACAGATAAATTATATAATCATTATTTTTAAGGGATGTTAACCCTTCACTCACATTCCAATTTGCCAGATGCTGTTTCAAGCCTTACAGCAGTACATTTTTAACTTAGATATGCTGTACTGTTGTTTTATGATAATTTTGGGAGGAATATATATTTGTAATTCTGGTCAAAGAATGTCACAGAGAAATTTAATTTCATACATATTTATCAGAGATAAATATATTCCACTGAACATGGTGAGTTTACTCTGAGATAAATGGCATAGGATTGCAACTGTGAAAAGTATCCCTTTATTTCCAAAGATATTGATTTTCCCACTTGCTAATTTGGACATGCAAGCACTTTTCTTGATGCAGATCTGCCCAAACATTTGATGCACTTTGCTTGATGCAATTCTGTATTTTAAAAAGTACACATCCCTTCATGATCTTCATTCAAAAGCCCATCGTTTGGAACAGAATCACTGCTGTCTCCTTTGTGATTTAATTGCACATGGCCCATTCACTCATTCTGAGCTTGTCAAACATCTCACTATTTAAAATATCACACAACAGTGAATACGTATGTATTTTTTTGCATAAAGCTGGAAAATACATCTTGCAATGTTCTTTGTGAGTCTGTGTGGTTGACTTCCCCCCACCCTTTTTGGAAATACTAAAAGCTGCCAAAGGCACATGTGAGAATAGCTGGCAAGATGTCCTTGGGTTGAAAGACAAATGCTGGAATGAGAGATGGGAGTTTCTTTGCCAGTATTTTATTTCTACCTACCTGTCTATCGTTTAAACTATGAAGCAGATTGTGTAATATTTCTTCAACTGACAAGTGATCCTGAGAAGGCAGTCACTGTTTCACAGCAAAATTATTGCCTGCTTAATGTCAACAATGATACAAAGTGGAAAAATCCCAAGAAATGAACAATGTAGTTGGGGGCTTGCTGTGATCATAGAGCATAGCTCAAGGAGTCATTACTTAGGAACCTGGATCTTCCCATGCGCTAGAGGCGGGGGTATTTAGTGAAAACAAAAAAACAAAAAACGTAGGTTTGTCAAGCTTGCAGTCTGCATTCCTTGAGATACTACAATGTGTACTTTGGAGTGTGCAATATTTTCCAAACATTTCTAGCTTTACAATTAGAGTGAAGTGAAAAATAGGTGATAATAGTACAGTCTGAAGAATAACCCACTATTATATTTAAAAATGTTTAAGATGTTTCCACCACCTCTTTCCTAAAAAATTTCATTGAGGATGTTAATTAATTTTAAAAATACAGTCCCTCCCCAATCCATGGCCTTAGTGGTCTAGGCATCATTTGAAAGTTATTTAGTTATATCTGAGGAGTTTAACCATTAGGAAGACATTCTAAACCCTAGTAGATTTCAAGGAGGAAAAGGTTTTACAATTATATTGTACTGTACTTTATATAATGCTATATAATTGTAGAAGTTTCTCTTCCTTGAAATCTGCATATAGTATTTTTTCAGTCCTTGCTTTTACTAAATGAATTGGATAATTGTTTGTTCAAACACGATTGGTCTAAGGTTATGATGGTGCAAAAGGGAGCAGATGCTTTGTTTACTCAGGTTTCACACACATTAATTAACATTCGAATTCTTTCATTTCCAACTTTCCCTACTATGATTATTTTACTATATGTACAGCTCTGAATATTGTCAGTGGGTTGACTGGTGTTTTTAGTTTGAATATGCATCAAATTCTAGCATGCTTCCATAAGTATTGCATACTCTCACTGTTTCCTTCTCTCTCTTTGTATTTGTTTAACTGTAGAAATCTTTGTGACAGATTTGTTTAGATAGTATGTAAAGTGGGATATTTGTCACTCCTGGGCTGTCAGCCTAGTTCTTGTCATTACATTTCAGATATTTGTATAGGTTATAAATCCCCCAAATAATAATCCTATGCAGATAATGTATGAAGACCAGAGGGGGAGGGGGAGGCCATAGTAAATTGGTGCTTTATATTCTGTTTTATAAATGGTAATACATCCAATAGGTACTACTTACATGTTTGAGAATAGCTTCAAAGAGACAGTCGTAGTGATTTTCAGATATTATACACAAGCAGGACACCACAAAACAATATGCTATCCTTAGGCCCTTTATGGTCAATGAGAGGTCTCATGAATGCCTAGTGACAATTTCTAAAGTCAAAATCGAATATTGTTTGACATTTCAGAGAATCTCATCCTCAATTGGAGGTTCAGAGCAAAAAAATCAACAAGCAGAGAGTTTATGAATTGCAAATGAGTAGGGCACACAGATCCCATAGGCAAAATACTAGCTGTGAAATACTTAGCATGTTTCCATTAATATAGCTATCACTTATATAAAATGGAAAAAAAAACCCATCAAGTTTAATTTAGAGTGATTTGGGGAAAACCATGTAGTTTTTTTGGCAACAGTACAATTTACCATTACCATTTCCTTTTAATTTCCTAGCCTAGCAAATCTACAACCCTGCAATTTCTGATAGTCTCCCATTTGAGAACTAATTATGCCTGAATGCTTGGCTTTAAAATCCAGGCAAGTTCAGCCAAGTGCTGCCATCTGCTGAGATGATTGCTTATGTAGCTAATCATAAATAAAAGTGAATTACTGCAAGAGTTTAATATTTGCAATTGCTTAAAGGTTTTGTGCATGTTCTCGAAAGCCTCAGAAATACTTAAAGAAATATCAACGGAAGGCAGGAATGGAGAAAGTGAAGGACCCTTTCAAGGCACACATTTTTCCCTGAAAATAAGTGATTCTGAGATTACAAGCTTCAGAAACTAGTGATAAACTGATGTTATTCATGTTCTTCCCCTCAAGGGGAAGGCCTTGGGGTCAGAATCCTCTCAACATACTTCTTTGATTTAGTCCATTTGAATTAATTTTGGAGCGTGACTTCACAATAACGTCCCTATCATCATGACATGCTTGAATTTTATGAGAGATGTTTTCCAGATTCTACATGAAATTTTGTTTTCCAGATTCCAGATGAAATTTAAGAACCGTCAAGAGATAAGATACTTAGGAATTAATAAGAGATTTTTTGTTAGTCCAGTATTTCTGGAATGTTTCTTTTGGTAAGCTCTACCCTGTTCTTTAAAGTTTTGGATGGCTCTTACAAAAATAATATTATCTGCTTTATGGCCTTCTTAACTGCTTTACTGAAATTACCTACCCTGAAAGTCATTATCATCAATGTAGACATTTTGCCAATTCCTCAAGAGGTATCTTTTTTCAGTGAGGAAGATGTTGATGGTTGCTGTTTTGTAATGCAAGTTTAAGTGGCTGTTGTCAATTTTTTTCCTATATTTTATTGCAGCTCTTAAATCTCTGTATTATTTCATTATTATTATTATATAATAATTGCCTTAAAAGTAATATAATTACATTAATTGCAATTTTTACATTAATTGTAGTTTTTCAACCTTTCTGCTAATGTCTGTGTTGGTGTCAACTTTAATCTGATGCTGTTTTGAAGAATAAAACAATTTTCAAGGTTGCTAAAGTAATTTGGTGAAACTACTCAAGTAAATGATGGTTGAACATTCCTGTTAATATTATAAGATTGGTAGCAAATGAGGGATGGGAAGGATCACCTCACTTCATGGGGATCCATATAATCAAAATTCCTCATAAGTATTGTGTTTGGAGGGATTTGAGATGATCAATTCATATTAATATCATGAGATACATGCAGCTGTGATGATTAGTCAACTAATAGTAATTGTACTATTGTACCAATAGTTGTAAAGCCCCTAATACTAAGAATTGCTAACATTAACTGGGATAGAAAATATTTTTTAGAAAAATTCTACATCACAATCTTCACAATAATTATCAAAGAAATAAGTCCTACTGATTTACTTAAAGTAGGCCATAATGTGGAACAATTTAATGTTGCTTATGCAATAGCATATTTGTTTACTTATTTTGCTAGTGAAGCAAATATCGATTCATTACAATTTGTAATAACAATATGGTGGTTTCTCCTGCCTATTGGCTCATTTATCTCAAGGGTAAAAAACAGTTTTATGATTCTTTGTTTTTAAAATTAGTCCTTTAAGGGTCAGAGGGAGTAACACAGTGATCTAAACAGACAGGTGATCCAGAAATGTTGTCCGGCATTTTTTTCAAAAAGTTTTCAGTTGCTGGTTTGTGTTATTTTGCTTTAGTAGAGATTCAGCACATGTATTTTGATAAAAGGTAAAAAAAAAAATAGTACTGAAGGTTACAGATTTTCCTTGAATTTTGTTGACATTAGCTTTGGTTACCCACCTTGGATTCCATTGACATGCTATCATCATCTGCATTCTCCTGCCCTGATCAGTTGAAACTCATAGTTTAGAACAAAAAATAAGTTATCACATAGTATGTTGATATGATGACTTATGATGACAGAGGAAAACCTAAGCAGACTTAGGATTTTCTGTACTTTGTGCAACATTCTGCCCTTATTCCTTAAGAATCATGATTTCAGTCTTAGCTGATTAATAATCTGCTTTATAACTGATTTAATCAACTGCATTTCAGTGTTTGTGCATATTACCAAAATCCTTCTTAGTATGCAAAAGAAAGTGTAGGGTGCTATGCAATTTGATAATCATAATACATTGTTCCAAGACAAAGCCACCTTTAATTGTTTCTTTTTTCATTCCATTTTCTGGATGCATATGAGAATCAAAATAACTTCAAAAAACAAACAAATGTGTCTTAACTTGCAGTTCTGCTGATTAGCATTTGCCCTCACCAAATAATCAACAAAAGCTTGAGTTAATTAATCTACTGTTTTATCCAATTAAAGCTTGCAGCTCTAATAAACACTCTTAGTGCTCTATTAAAGGACTCAACATTTGCTAGTTATTCCAAAGGCAATACAGGGTTGGCAGGAAAAGCTCAATGTCATCAGCTGTCAAATGGATGGAAGAAAATAAAAAAAAAATATTCAGGAATTAAATCAGCTAGATGTTCCACAAATTCTGATTATTATTTTTTTTTTAAAAAAGGGGGGGGCTCCCCCAGAAGGTGCATCTTGCATGCAATTTTGTCTTTCAGAAATACATTTTCCTATAAGGTGCTAGAGGTTTGAAGGAAGTAAATATTGATTTGGGTGGCCATTCAATGTATCTTTAGAGAAAAGAGGAGAAGATGAACTGCTTACTTCTCTCAAATTCTCAGTTTCCGAACAGGAGTCAGAGTTTCTTGTTTATGGACTAAGCTCAGCAATCAACAACTTTAAGAAACTGTTAGATCAGGACATAACACAATTCAAGACCTTACAAACCCGTGATGAAATGCTATTTCTAAAGTCAGGGATGAAACATCCGTAAAGCAAAATAAATCCCTTTTACCAAACCAAAGGCTTACATGCCATGCTGTTACAAAACTCTACATACCTTCAGGCCCTGATCCTCATATTCTCCTTCAGAAGACATATTCTCCCAGAGTGGCCTGACCAGAAGAAAATAAAGGTACTGAATCCACCAGAACTGGAAAAAGAGAGATGGATTATCCCAGGGCTTTTTTTTTGTCATAGAACGCCCAGAATGGAGTTCCGGCACCTTTTTTTGGATGGAACCTTGTAGGGTAGGCAAGGTGGGTTGTATGACATGTGTGAGTTACGGCACCTTTTTTTTTTTTTTTTTTACAAAAAAAGCACTGGATTATCCAGTATTTTGTCCTGGAAATAATTTATAAAAACAATGGAAACATCCAGTCTTGTAGCATTTTCTTTTAATTCAGTAGTAGATTTCACATTCTCATATCTAAGAGCGGAGGCAGGTATAACATAGTGGCTCAGGTAGGTGGGCATATAAGAATTAAAGAAAAGAGTAATCAGTAATTTGGATGGAGGACCGTTTCAACTGCTGCCCTTTTCTCAACAATCAGAACCTTATAAATAGTTGAGTCTATTATAGGTCACCCATAAACCTGATATTTGTCCATCCCTAGAGGATGGAGGAGGAGGAGGAAGAAGAGGAGGGAGGAAGGAGGGACAGAGGAGGAGAAAGCACTTAGGCCACGATGATCAAAACAGATTTTTTTTCTGTGTAGATCCAGAATTCTGTCTGTAAAGTACCTGGAGCAGAATATTTAGTTCAACCCTGCTCCTAAATTAAGACCTGTCAGCAAAAGTCAGATACTATTTTGAAAGGCACAGGTATATGCTGTTTTGTGTTTTGATTGATGAACCCTTTGAACCAGAGGTCCCCAAACTTTTGGGCACCAGGGACCAGTTATGTGGAGAGAGGTTTTTCCGCATACCAGAGGGGGTGTGGTTTTGTGTGCTGCCTGCATCCCGCAGATGGGGCTTTGCTTGTTTGTACAGCCTGCTTGCTGGCATGCCACGGCCCGGTACTGGTCCATGGTCCAGGGGTTGGGGACCCCTGCTCTGGATCCAAAAGAGTGAATATTGGTATGAAATTTACAACTGAGATTAAAACTGTGCAAATTCTTCAAAAGAAATAGAAATCTGAATGAAGTACCCTTGTCCAAATCATTCAAGAAGCCACATCTTTTTCCAGACTTCTATAACTTTGAAAACTATTCTGCACCTGTATACATAGCTACTCTATTTAGCTTTTTTCTTAGGAAAACAGACTATGCACAAATGTGTACGTGAAGACAGCCAGGAAAAGCCTCCACAGCTGCTTTTATGTTCCAAGGCACCTCCTCTGAATGTTTTTTTCCCCTCAAGGAATATGAATGTTTCAGCTAGGATTAAAAATAGGCCTTGTGAATCAGTCCTGACTCTATTCATATTCAAAATTCATGATTCAATTTGAGTTGGTGATTTGAGATTTAAAGGCAAATCAGTTTGATCCAATCTGTTTTGATATTTAATTTGGAGAAAAATGTCCATATACTGTATGTTAACAAGGAATTATTGAAATGGCTGCTACATCTGCTACATTTGTGACCAATGCAAGGAATATAGCAGGGATGATAGAATTCTTTTCAAGTTTGAGCTGTTTATTCATTTCACAGGAATAAATTGTTGAAATATTCTCCCTGCACCTGCAGAGATGGTTGAAATAACATTGCAGTCTCCAGCAAAAATCTACATTGTCTTAATTTCCCATTTACTTTTCTAAAACTTGGCCTCATGCTGAAAAACAACCCTTGATTTGTTGTTCTTTTGCTGATTTTCTTCAGGGATGTTCACTGGGTTATCTGGGGTGTTAGAGTATTGGCATACCTAACCTTTTCTAGGAAAAAAAGAAAAATCTCACCATTGGCTTTGTGAAATGCTACAGTAGACAGGGAACACTGAGGAACTGTGCATCTTTTGGATATTACACAAAAGAATGATCAATGAGCCTTTTCCTTATTCAATGATTGCTAATTTTTACCAGTTGAAAGGAGAATTGGCATAACTAGTTAATGAGTTACATCTATCCTCCCATGAAAACCTTTCTCCAAAGCAGAAAAGGATTTGCTGGCAATATTCTGCTTTAGTTAATTAGCAGACAGAGCACAGCCAATGTAATTTAGTAAGATGCAATGCCCTGGAAATAGGTAGTCTATAGAGAAAGAAGATGGAATAGATAAAGTAACAATGGTAGTCTTCTCACACATGCACACAAACATTCTTTTTTCTTAAAAATAGTAAACATTTAGGTCAATCCTTCTAAGTCAGGGGTGTCAAACTTGTAATGTCACATGATGTGTCACGATGTATCGTGACTTTTTCCCCATTGCCGGAGCTGGGGTGGGCACAGTTTCATCATGATGCATCCAGCCCATGGGCCGGCAGTTTGATACCCCTGCTCTAAGTCCTGCCCTTGATTTCATTTGTTCCCTAACAAGAGACTTGCATTTGCTCCAAAGGCTGAACCAATCATGCGGTCAGCCTTGAGCCCATTTTCAGAGAACAACTACTTTGAGCTCCCAGATGCACTGGCAGGACTAGCATAATAATTTCCTTACCAGCACGGGAAAAGATAACAAAGTTAAGGCTGACACCATCCCAAAAAGAGCTATAATATCACCATCTGAGAATTTATTACATTGCTCAATCCTCCTTAACATTTCCAAATATAGAGAGGTAAAGCTGAAACAATATATGTTGCCTGTAACACCCAGAAACAGGAGAAACCCCCCTAAATCTGTGGAATATTTCAGAAAACTATAAAGCAATTCAAAGCCCCTTGGCTTGATTTACTGCTTTAAAAGAAATCTCTGCTTCAGTTAACAAATTTGCCTTGCTTCATCAATCTGAAACATTGCTTTGAAGCTTTGACCAACTCTGAGCTGAAGATTTTGAGAAAATTTCTGAGATTTTCTTTTTTCATATCATCCTAGAAAAATGCCAGCTTGTCTCAGAATGTTCTCTACATTTTTATTTACTGACTCTGATGGCTGCTGGAAAGAAGGTGGCCTATAATGATAAGTAACAGAATAAATGGAAATGCTGTAGCATGATGGAATTTTGTGGTACATGAACAAAGCTTTGCTATATTTTGAGTAGAGTTAGCAAAACAGAAATGCCAGTAAAGCTGGTTTTACATATGGGTATTTTATGTGAACACTGGTTCCCATAAATAGCTATATTTATATTCATATATTAAATTCTTGCTGAGACCTTGTCACTCAATGCAGCAAGGCCAAGAAATGAAGGGATGGATCAAACAGAAACAAAAATAATATAGAAAAGATTACCTGTATGCAATCCTGACACATTTACTGTATGCTATTTGAACCCTCACGAGTAGAAGGAAACTTATGCAAAGAGGCATTGGAAATTGTTCCATTGGAGGTAATATCTAGGGCTTTGCTTGCTCCCATTTTAAGGATAATTAGGGCAAACAGATATTGTGGGCCTGGGAAAAAATAGTCCTGCTGAAACAGACAACACTTCCATCCAGTAGAACATTCTGTTTCCATGCTCATTTCCAGAAATCCCATAAGGAAGATAATTATGGTAATTGTCCCCTCCTGCTATGGTTTAAATGAGCATTGCTTAGTGACATGTTGACTCTGAATTGTGACTTACTGGCACTCAATATTTTGTATGCTTCTAGTTTACTTGTAACTACAACCTCAAAGTAACTTCTATGTTATGTTTTTCCCCTTAAGAGTTAATCTGTGCAAAATGAAAGCATATGGGAAGCAATTTAGCCTATTTCCATTAATTAGAACACCTAAGGGGAACTCCCATATCTACAGAAATAGAGACAGGAGCCACCTGTTGCAATAAACATAGGGTCAGTAGGTGGTAGAATATGGTACCGTAAGGTTCCCAACAAAACATATTTATTCTATATGAATAATATGTGAAAAGACCTTAAACCATAGGAGTTCAACCTTTTGGCTTTCCTGGCTTCATTCAGTGAATATAGTTTTATATTTATTATATCTTGTGGGGCCATCCAAGGCCACATGTGGCCTGTGGGCTACGGGCTAGAAATGCCTGCCTTAAACAAAATGCTTTCAGACAACAGGAGATATACAGCAAATTGACATGGATTGGGTTAACTAAATATTAGAAGGAAGAGTAGAAAGAGTCAAGCAGTACTTTTCACATCTACCTTTGACCTTAAAATGATATTAGTATTCTCTACTACTCTGTATTCTGGGACGATCCACAATAAATATTCTTGAATCAACAGCAGATGTCAAAAATAACTTATAGCAGCTCCTGAAAAATCCAAGAAAACATTCTGCTTTGATGGCTATCTTTGCTTTATCAAGGTTTTTAAAATACATCCATCAGCCTGACAAATGGAGGTCTGATTTCTGCTGTATTTTCTTTTTTCATTATATATGGAAGATGAGGATCATAAAGTTTAACTACAGAACTCTTGCTCTATTAAAAAAAAAAAAGCAGGATCAGCTGCCATTGAAGAGTTGTATTTCTAAGCATTAATACATCTAAGAAAAGAAGCTAAATCCTAAAATGTGTGTGTGTATCTGAAAGTAGTATAGTATTTATGGTCACTGACTCTGAGCTACTGCAATGGGCCTGTAATGGTGGGAACTAATCATGTGCAGCAATTCATGGTCTTAGGCCTTCAGTGGAGTGGTCTGTGGAAGAGTGATAGCTTTGCATGCTATCCTGTGCTTCAAATGCTCAGGGAATAAGGAAAAGTTATTTGCCTCAGATTTCAGAAAATTGTTGCTATTGTAGCATATAACAGGGGTCCTCAACCTTGGCAACTTTAAGACTTGTGGACTTCAACTCCCAGAATTCTGCCCCATGAATTACAGGTGGTCCCCTGTTATTTCTCTCCCCAGAGTTTATGCTGAGTTTCAACAGCAAGAGCTGAGAGAGATTCACCATGTTTTTAATAATAATAATAAAAAAAACTCCTCGGAAATCCTGGAACCATTACTGGTTCCACAGAGATCAGTTGCTTTTTACAAAGTAGAAGAACTGTCCCTGAGCTGCTAAAAGATAGCTTGTTCAAGTTTGTTCTGTTTTAGCTTAATTTTGCATCTTTTCAATTAAAAATCCATATTAAAAATCACATTCTTAATTTGGTTTAATAGGTTTCTTCTTAGTGTACATATTTCTCATGCCTTCAAAGAAGGATTTATAAATATATGCTGATATGCCCCTCTGCTTTAAACATATACAGGTAGACTTCATTTAACAACCACAGTTTGGATCAGCAATTAAGTAGCATGGTTGTTAAGCAAGTCATCATGTGATTGCAATGGGCCTTCAAACTCATTTCTTTCACTGTCATGATGTGCATCACCTATGGTTATTAAGTGAGGCATCATATGACTGTAACTTGCAATTTTACTGGCAACTTCTCCATTTACTCTGATTGTTAGAAGCTGGCTGTGAAGCACACAGATGATGATCATAACTGTGGAATGCTGCAATGCTCATAAACATCTGCTGGTTGTCAAGTGTCTGAATTTCAATCACAATGACCATGGGGATGCTACAATGGTTGGAAGTAGGGGACTAGTCTTAATGTTGAAATCTCTAAACAGTCAGTCATTAAGTGAAGATCAACTGTAATATGTTTCTGTAGCTGGATAAATAGTTCCAATATATACATGTGGGTATGCACTGTCCATAGTTTCTTTAGGCCGAGGGTTTAATGTACATGAGATCTTTTCCTTGTTGAAATAATGGATTGTTCAGCTCCTTGTTTGCATCAATTTGCCCCTTTAGACATCTCCTTTCTTCACAGCACTGCCAGCCTCCACACAGCACTTGTTTACTCTCTATTGATGCTATTCAGTGTTGCATCAACATGATCTTTTTTTAGCATCAGCTTCTTACAAGAGTATAATGTATAATGTTCCTGAGTATAATGTTCCTGATTGTTATGCATTATAATCAAAGAGAGCAGGAGTTTGCCTTGCATACTAATAAATAAAGGATGTCTCATCCATGATTTCTAAATGTGGTTAGAGAATTTTTGCTACTGTATATGGGTTACCCGTAAAGCAGGCCACTGGTATCTCTTTCTTTTACAAATAGCATCACTCACAACATTATATTTCCTTCCCTGTATTCTCTCACATTCTACTACATTTTGGAAGAGACATTGGAGTTTTCTTCATTTGCATAAAAAGTAGAAGTTAAAATCCTTCTTCCTTATTTCTCCCAGGAGCCTGCTGCTTGAAAGAGGGAATATTACATTCATAGAAAATATCTGTTTATTCCTGTCGCCTCGCCTCTGAAATCTTTCCTGCAAATTATGAAACAGACTATATAAAGTACCATGAGATGACATATCTTAACATATAGTGCTTCAGAAGTATTGCAATCCATCATTTTCGCCTCTTCGTCTGATTCTCTTCCTGGCTCACATGAGGAAAAAACACTCACCTTATTTTACTATGTAGCTCAGTTGCTTAGTTCTCTGACAGATGTGAGTTGTTCTGTTAAGACAAAGTCTTGCTTTATGAAAAGGTTTTAATCAAAAAAAAAAAAACCACCTTCCAGGAGCCCCATAAGACCTGCTATTATGCTAGTCAGAGCTCAATCTCTTTAGAAATATATTCTAATGGATGCTAAGCTCCTGAATCTGAATTCATCAGTATGGGTGCACTGAGTTTCATTGATATGGCTATCCCCAAAAGTAAGATCAGCATAGTTTTCCATAAATTAAAAAATACAAATTTTGACAGTATCCTATCAAAATCTAAGAAATTAGACAGTTCATATATGTTGCTGCGGTAACTGAAGGAAAATCATTTTGATGGACCTTGTCCATGAAGTTGGTGTTGACCTTAACTACCCTGTAGATAGTCTTCTCTAGAGTGACTTGTTCCCAAACTAGCCCTTCAGGTCTTCTAACAACACATCCATCACTGCTGTAGTTAGCTTATCCATCTGCTGTTGGTCAACCTCTTCTTCCTTCCATCGTTCCTAGCATTATGAACCTCTCAAGAGAACTGGATCTTTGCATCCCTGTCACAGAGAAAATTACTACCTGCAGTTTTATATATAAATATCTAAATAGGACTTTATTGATATTCAACAAGTGTCACTATGTGGTTTCTTGACTGCTGATTCTTTTACTGTTGATAGTCACTCCTACAAGTTAGAAGCTGTCCACCACTTCAATATCTACCCTGTCACTTTTAAGATGTTGGTGTTCCTGTTGTTATTACTTTTGTCTTCCTGATATTTAATCACACTCAAATTGTTTTCACTGTGCTCCTTGACTTTCTTTACTAGAGGTTGCAGATCATTTGCATTTTCAGCTATCAGAGTAATATCATCAGTGTAGTGTAGATTATTGATGTTTCTTTCTTCAGTTTTAAAATCACACTCTTCTTCCAATTCATCATCCCTCTATTCAGCATGTAGGTTGAATGAATCAGGGAAGAACATAAGACCTTGTCTCACCCTTTGCCAACCTGGACTGTAGCAGTATTGCCATGCTCCTGCTGAACTGTGGCTTCCTGTCCTCTCTACAGGTTTTCTATGTGAACAATAAGATGTTTTGAGATTTCACTTTTCCTAAATACATTTGACAGCTTGATATGCTCAATGCAATTGAAAGCCTTTCTATAGTCAATGAAGCACATATTGACACAATCTCCATATTCTGCTCCTCCTTCTGCTTTCTCAGTTGCCCAATGCATCAGCAGGACTGGCCTAAGGGTTATTTTTAACTTGGTTTTTTATAATAATTTTAAAAAAAAGGATAATAATGGCCTTATAATAATATTTTATTTTAATTGACATTTTAACTTGGTATTTTTGTAGTTATGTACTTGTTTTTAAAAGGCTGTAAGCCGCCCTGAGTCCGCAGGGAGAAGGGCGGGGTAGAAATTTAAATAATAATAATGTCTCTCATTCCTTGGCCTTTTCTAAAAGCACTTTGAACAACTGGCAAGTCCTTTTCAGTGTAGGATTTTAATCTGCATTGGATTGTGCTAAACATATTTTGCCAGAATGTGAAATTATATGATATGATGTTATATGATAATTTGCACATTTAGTTAAATCTCCTTATAATAAAGGTTTATTATGAATGAAAATTAAAATTCCCAATGTACAGAAATGAAAAGCTGAATTTCACAATTGCTTGGAAAGTTAATGTTTTAACCAAACAAACCACTGTTCAATGACTAGAATATGATTGCTTTTTCTTAGAAAAATTGCTATGAACAGCTCAGGGTACATTGAATTGTTTTTTTTCCTCCTTAGTTTCTCATGGAATTCTATCTTATTCTCACCAAACTCCAGCGTTCATAGAACACCATTTGAGAAACCTTGCTGTAACATATTTTGGAAAGTTACATTCCTGCTATACAGAATTTTAGTATACTCCTTCCACCTGAACATACCTAACAATTCCTTATTCAGACTTTACCCTAACCCTGGATTCACACATGCTCAAGCCATTAGTCCACCATTTCCTTTCTGGCTTTTTCATTTATTTTTAGCATAGCTTTCATATTCATAGATCACTACTAAGTGCTGCTAAGACACACATTTTAGAATGCATTGCTCCCAAAAGTACAGTTTATTTTTCAGAGAATGCATACAGTAGTCATAAAAGGGTGAATACTAAAGTAGAACTACATTTCAGTATATATAATGTTTCTGGAAATGCAGTTTACAAAGTTTATTCCAAAATAGCACCTGAATGAACTTTTCCCCCCTTTTATTTTAAATATGTTTCCCTGCCTGTAATCATAACATGAGCCATTTCTTAAATACAATCCTCCACATACAAATCTTCCAACTATCAAAAAAAATCACGGTTATCAGAGCTGATAAGAATAGACTATCCATTTTTAAGGGAAGGAGAGGTTAAACGGACACTTTGTCATAATAAATGGTCAGATTTGCTCACCCACATCCAGGCAGCTGCTGGAAAAGTCTAATGAACTGGCAGTGATGCAACTAATTAGGCCAAATAGGTCTGGATAGCTGGAGGCATTATGATTACAAATGGCATTGCAATTTCCAAATGAGACATATATTCACTCTTCATTTCACTATAATTATTTTTACATTTCTTATAATCTATACTGCAGTCTTCAAGCTAGACTATGGGGAATCCTAAGGGTTTATTTTATGGCATCATGGAAGTCAAAGACCATAAACCCAGATAAGAATCATCACTGAGTTTCTTATTGCTAGCACATTTGGGATTATATATCTTGTTCAATTTTAGTGTAATGTTTTTTGTTTGTTTGGGCTTAGGATAATGTGTGTACCAAGGTCAATGAATGAATCATTGTTGTAGAACACTAAGCCACAGTTTGAAAACATTTGTGCAGGTTTATATTTCACATGTAAAAGGACCTTAGAGAAATTAAGAAAATCTACATTATAGCAAAAAAGACAAAGAGAGAGGCATAAAATAAATACAAATATCCATAAAATATTAACATCTTAAATAGTGACATAAAAGCTACTACTGCTTTATGTCACAGAACAATGTGGTCTGGTCTGATGCACATGGACATACACAGGCAGGGCTTTTTTTGTCATAGAACGCCCAGAACGTTCCGGCACCTTTTTTGGATGGAACCTTGTAGGGTTGCAAGGCGGGTTGTATGACATGTGTGAGTTCCAGCACCTTTTTTTTATATACAAAAAAAGCACTGTACACAAGTCAGAAGAATCATTCTCAAAACTAAAAAAAGGTCCAAAATAAAGCAATCAGGGAGGCAGGCACAGATAATCCATGTCTCAGCATCAATGGGAAAATAGCATCAGGCAAACCCCACTATTTGTGATCCCGATTCTTATTTAATTCAGACCTTGAACTTTGAAGTCTTGTCTCTGTTTCCTAAGAGAAGACCATCACCCCTATGCCAATGAATAAAAAAGCAGGGAGGATAGCTTCACTGAAGGAGATGCATTTGGCCCAGACTTGGCTACTTGGGTCTGGTACTGAACTCAGGAGTGACCACTGCCAGATGTGCTCAAGCAAGGCCTGTAACTTCCTCAATTTAAGGTCCCAGCTGAGTTTGTTTACATCTGAGTAATAGGTGTTAGGTATCATGTTTCAAGCAGGCTGCTATGTTTTGTGTTTCAAAGTAAACTCTTGTTGTATCTCATTGTTCCTCCTCCCTTCAATCATTATTTGAAGTAGATTGGATAGAGAAGAAGCTGAGAGCAGACTTGAACTGGGGTTTCCCCAGTCTGGCATGTCAGCTACTAATTGCTAGTGATTTAACTCCATGTGATGGGGACCAGGATGAGAAGCACCCTTATCAGCTTGAAAGGAAGCAGGAAAGCCATTGTACTGCCATCAATAGAGTATTTTTTTTTTTTTTTGCTTTACAGCATTACTCCAAAGAAGCACTTTAACAAAGCTTCAAACAAAGTGTCCTTTGAAGATCTGTGTGGCCTTTTAAGTAGATTCTGGCAGCATAGTTGTTACATCATGAACAGTCTTTGACTCTTTGGAACTTATTAGTAATAGTGGATAAGCATCCTTTAAAAAAAGCCTCCATTAAAACCATCCCACATAGTTTTTCATTCTCCTTATAATATAAAATTGTGGAAAAATGTTAGCCAGATAAAATTAGCACAGCAACAGAGACCCATATAATACAGCTCTTACAAAAATGTCCTACTATTTTATACATAAATACACCCAAAATGTCCAAGGTTTATATTTGTTTTTACCAGAAGCCAATATGTAGGACAATCAATGGTATAATTTGACTGCATTATTATAGTCTGATAATGAAATTAAATGAGAACCAGATTTTCTCCCTGGCAAGACCTGTAGCGCAAATATTTATATTCCACTATACAGGGGACAATGTAAAAGAAAATGAGGCAATTCCCCTTCCCTGGAGTCACAGAGTCAGATAAAGAACATTATGGTATCCTTCTATTAACAGTGCTAAAGAAAGAATGAAGCATTTCTCTTTATTGGGTCAGACATCTTGAGTAGTTTGAAGGACAGTATAGAAATTTTATTATAATTAAATACATTTCAGCACAGAAAATACAGTAGAACTGAAGCTGCTTATTTAGCTACTTTGTTCAGTTGGAACTGATAGAACAACCTACTTCAATGTGAAATGCTGAAAAAAAGAAGAAAAAGAAATGAAGGCTGTACCCTCACTAAAAAAGGTTCTACCGGGCATATTGTAGGACATATATGGGAACTGCAATGATTGAGTATATGAATTTCTAATTATAGAACTGTAGAACTTCTAACAGACTGCAGTCCTTGTAGAAACATCTGACATAACATAAGACATTCAGTTCAGAAATGCTTTCTTCAAAATGTTCAAGGCAGCAAGGGACATCCAGGAGTATCTAAAACTGTGGCCCGTATTGCCTTAAGCACATTTTACAAAATATCCATAGTGCAGCATCTCAGGTGTCAAAGCTTGGAAGACAACCTCAGATTTTTGAAAAATCTCGCATATTTAATAAGCATCCCATCTGGATACCATGAATACATTTGTTGGTTCTTTTTTTTCTAAAGCCAGATCTGTTTAGCTATAACATTGGTGAGAAGTTCTTGCAGAGCTCTTCTCAAGCTAATAATGATTCTAAATGGAGTCATTCTCCATCCTTGTAATAGAATGGGTAGCAGTTTATCAACAAACCGTAGGCATCAAATTGGGCAGGGGGGAGGAGAAATAATACATTATGTCATAATGCAGACTCTGATCCTTATGGACCTTAGTGCAACCTCATGCATTGTGACATCATTGCTGACAGTTTGGTATCATTCTGGTTAGGAACAAATGTATATACAGCAACCTTTGGAGGATAAAATGGATTGAATACAGGTGTGTTGGTGATATTTGTGTGTGTGTGCACACATACTACTGGCTAGTTTGCCAGTTATTTGTTGTTTTGACCACTGAGAGGTAGGGATTCAGAATTCTTGGGGCTGCTATTTGAAAGTTGTCCCACTCTCCAGCCCATAGTATCCAGTCTTCAAGATGTCACTGGAACCAACCATTCTGGACAGTTGTTGAAAAGATGTGGTTGGCAACTGCAGAGAATCCTGGAATAATTGATTATTTCAACCCATTTCATTTGGGCTCCAGACTGGGGCATACTACTGAGAATGCATTGATTATGCTGTTGATAATCTTTGGAAGAACCAAGTTAAAGGGGTGCACCCATCCTGATCCTTTTTAAAAATATCAACTTTTTATTTTTGTTTAATTTTTTTTAAAAAAAAAACCTCCCAAAAGGGGGGGGGGGTGAAATCCTGATTCTTATTTATCTCTTATTAGTTTTCAAATCTTGGTATCCTTCTGGACTGACTAAAAATATTGGGAGTGGAAGAATATTATGTTGTGGTAATTCTCTTTCCTCTATGATCACTTCTAGTTTGACTTGACAGGAGTGGGGGAAATTTGAGGTGAGGGGTCCTTGGCACCTGCTGAGCTTGCTTGTTTTCTTGCAGACATTTCATTACCCAAACAAGGCAACATTATCAGAGCTTGGACTGTTGTGGGATGCCTAAAGGCTCAGCATTATTTTGTTAAACTTCTACATAAAACTGCTGGTTAAGATCAGCTATGAGTCCAGAATTAGATCCCGTCAGTATGCTGATAAAACCCAGTTGTAACCTCAACTCCCAGACTACCCAAATGATGCTGTTGGTGTCCTGTTCCAGTGTCTTGAGGCTATTAGAGTCTGAATAAGGAGAAACAGTTTCAAGATCAATCATGACAAGACTTGTGATTTGAACCCTCAGACTCTGAAAAATGGGGTATTTAGGTTGCACTTTCCCAAATTATAGGTGAATTTGGAGCTGAAATGTGTTGAAGTGTGCTGAACTATGCTCGGCTAGAGAAATGTAGATATCTTCTCTTTCCTGGCTGAATGAGCCTCCTCCTTTTAGGTGCATAATGTTCACTCTATGGTCATATAAACCCCCTTGCTTATAGATGGTTTCTTATCTCATATATATACAAGAAATGCCATATTCTAGGAACTCAGCTAGGTTTAGTAATATCAACCAGTGCAGACTTTTAACAGGAGTGGTTGTCTTTATCTGGAACATACTATTGTACTGTATGTTCTTTCTAGTTAGTTCTGGAACTAGCTGTTAAAAGTTGATGTTTTATTCTTTGATCCTTAGTACCTAACATTCACACTTATATACCATGCCTTAAAACTAACTTCAGGATGAATTAAAAGTCACACCAGGAAACTTTTGGTCAATAGCACACAAAAATATGCTGGCATGAGATTACTGAACCATTTGCTACTGGGTATGTGACAGCTTTCATCATAATCTATAGCCTTGTTCATGTTTTATAGAAAATAAAGACTAGTAACTACAGTCTAATTAAGTTTCTTCCATTTTTAATTTCAGTTTCTATAATTCCTATAATAGAGCCCGTGACTGCTCTAGTATACTCCCCACTATCTTTCCCAATCTGAAAGGCTTCCATAGCAGATGGATCATAATAGAAATGTTCCTCATGAGAAAAAAAAGATAACTGCTGATCTAAGCATGCTAGGAAGTTTTTTTTTTTATTTCATCTGTATAATGAAGGCATTTGGGAACTGTTGAAAGGCTTAGGTATGGTTACTTCACTGTGACTAATTGATTGGATGAAACATAATTGGCTACTGTTGCTATCAGACAACATGAGATATTAAGCATTGATGGAGCAATTTTGTGGAAAAAGATTCATTGAATAATGTAGAGAGGGAAGATTTGCACTTTCCTCAAATCTGTTTCTCAAAAATATGCCGAGTTTGGAATGTTAATTTGGGATATCCATAAGCCTGAAATTCATTTATTAAGTGATGCCCATAGCTTCAATGGATTTACAGAATAAATCTGCTTGCTGTAATTGTACATGCCTAACATTAGAATATCTAAAGTAATTTTCTGTCTTCCTGCCAAAATTAATAACCATTTACATGGATCTACAGATCCTTGCTATTCTCCAGTACAACTAGGTCCATAGATTTTGTAGGATAAACATTTACTTTGTCAGCAAATGAACTAGTTCACACTGCTGAAATAATCCAGTGTCTTTAAAGATATACTATTTTAGGATGTACTATTTTTTTTCAATATTGGTATTACAATTATATGTATTATTATTATTTGGGATTTTTCCTTTTTTTTTTGTTAAATGGTACAATAGTGATGCCTAATGGCAAAAGTTGCAATGTGAAACAGATTTACTTGAGGGCAAATCTAATGAACTCAAAGCATCATATTTCTAAGAAACTGCACAGCTTTGCAGTATTAGTATGAGAGGCCCAAAGCTCAAACTGCTAAGTGCTAACCTTAATTCAGTGAATAGCTTGAGGCAAAATGAGATACCATTTCCACCTTCACTGGATTATAGGAATAATCCTAGTTTAGTCATCAGATTTGAAATAAATAGTGATTTCTTTTAAGGGTATTTTTGTTCCAACAGGATTTATCATCTGAATAGGGGGCTTTGGGAGAATAATTTGGGATTAAGGAAAAAAAATATAACATCATTCCAGCACTGTTTTGGAGAGTTACAAACCTGCTGGAGCAGATTTCAAAGGACAAGGGAAGGGGAAACCATTTCCCTCAAAAAGCAGGGATTAAAAGAAGCCTTGATCTGTCTGGTTTACTCTGCCACATGGTCTCTATCATATCTGACTGCACACAGAGTATGATCCTGAAAACTCTCACAGGACATTTCAACTGTAGTTCCTATAATCCATCTGATGCCATCCCAAACCTAAAGTGACATGATTAATGCACTTTAGAGATTTAGTTTAATTAAGACTGAATTTCATATAAAGTGTATCCTCATGAACTTTTCCATAATCTTTCTCTTATACCTAGGATTGGTGAGTGTATAGGGGCATTATATCTGCATACAACTTAACTGCCATAATTGTAGCATTTTTCTATTTTAAATCAGGAAGACTCTAATGCATGATGTTTTCCTCTATTGTAAAAATATTCCCCGGTCACTTCAATTTCCTTTAAAAGTACCTTGGGAAATTGAAATGCATGCATTCATGTTGATATATATACACACACACAAATACACAAACAATTTGTTTCCTAGGTGAGTACTATCTGTAAATCTTGTGCATTTATTTTCTTTCTCTCCAGGTTGTTTTAAAGCAGAGCTATATAATTCAGTGTGAATATTCTGAATAATTCACAGTATGAGTTATTGCTAAGTAATTAAGGTGTGAGAGAGGAAGACTGATTTTAAAGATTCAAAATGTTCATAAATTAATCAGCTAAAATTTGGCTCTGAAAAACTTAGACAGTTGACAGATGCTGTAGGTGAATGGGGCTAAACTGTTACAAACTAAGAATTTGTTCTTGTGCAGACATTTCAGCATATATTGGACTTTATAATGATCTGCAAAATGTCTCCACTTCATTTATATATTTATTTAATTTGTAGGGCTGTCCATTTCAACAAGTGACTCTGGCCAGTAAATAATCATAAAAAAATACAACTTATTTACATCATAATATAAGAATTAAAATGCACACAGTAGCCAAGAAGAATGTTGTAATTCATGGTTGTTAATATAACCAGAAGATGGGACCCTTCACACACTTGGGCACATAATCTCATCTTTAGGGCCTTACAAAAGGCCAGGAGGGTTGGAACTATCCTTATTTCTGGAGACAAGATGTTTCATAGGGCAGGCACTATGGCAGTTAGTATTCGCTGGTCAACCGAACCCACAGCATGGCCATCCTGCCAGATTGGATGGAATGGGTAAAAACAACTGGGAAAAGACTCAACCAGGAATCTTATATTAAGCCTAATTTGCTCTTTCAATATTCCTTTTCCTCTGCTTGGAGATATTTTGGTAGTTCTTTACAAACTCCCTTATTTAAATGGTGTCATGTTATCAGCAACTTCTCAATGTTCACCCTAACCCTGGATTGTTGTTATACAAATTAAAAACACAGGATATCAGAATAGAACATTATGGTCCCCATTTTCCATCTATGTAACTGCTCATTTGTTCCTTCTGTGTTTTTTAACCAGTAAATATCCCACTAGGGGACATCTGGTTTTATCCCAAAATTGTTTATTTTGCTCAGTAACCTTATCAAAAGGTTTTGAAAAGTCTAAATCCAATATACTATGTTATCCCTAGACATGTGTGCTGAGGGGATTAAAAATATTTCTAAAAGGTCAGCAGAAGATATACCTATTTTTGTTAAGAAGCTACGTTGTTTTTCTGCAGCAAGGGATGTCTCTCTAATTCTTTTATTAATAAGTTTTTCCAACAATATACCTAGGACCTCAGCTTGCTTCAATTTTATAGATTACTTTGCGTTCTTTCTTTTAAAAAATATCACATTGTCTACTTTTCAGTTCTTTGGTAGAAAAGACAATTTAGGGATATGATATTTGCAATTATTTTTTAAAAAATCAACACGTTCACTTTTGCAAGCTTCTTTTTTTATAACAACTTTTTATTGATTTTCCAGTTTTACATTTAAGTATTTAGAAAGCAGTGTGGTGATTGGGTAGTCAACAGTACAATAACAAAATCTTTAGTACATATTTCAGGTTACATCATCAAAAAGTTCCTTCTCTATTTCCCTTAACATTTACTATATCATATTTAAGCTAATCAATTTCTAGTTGTAAGAAGCTCAGTTAAAACATTTATCCTTATATTTTTGGTTATACATATCAGGAAATCTATATTGAAATACTGCTGTAAAATATGATCTTTCTTCTTCTTCCTGACAAATTATATAAGGACATCACTTGGAACAAATTTTCCAAAGTGTTTTAGAAAACACTTACTCATCCTATAGATCTTATGAACTTCTGTTTTAGTGTCATCATCTTCATGATAAAAAAAATAGACACAGACTTAACAAAATTTTATATGAATTTTTCTCCATGTTGTTCTGGAATTGTTCTAGATCTTAAGCAAAAAAAAATTCAATGTCAGTAATACCAAGTTGTCCAAATCTTTTTCCATTTCTCTATTTATAATTTCTGGCTTACTTTTCATAACCTCAACTTTGTCAGCAATTTGTTTTAAGTCTGTAGCCATTTGCCCTAAGGATTCTTCAATCTTCTTAAATTTGTCTTTCACACCTTTTTTATTTCTGAAAATCCTTCTTCCATTTTATTTTTAATCACTGCGGTCATCTTATTGCTAAATTATTCAAACATTTCTGCAGTAAATTTCATGAAATGTGCCCTAAGCCATTAATTGTTCTGGTGAACACCTGCATCCTTCTCCTGATTTAACAGTATTTCTTATGATTGCCATTATGGGACATTATGTCAATTGCTTTGGTGAAAAATTCTCTTTAAAAAAAAAGTTTTCCTAGTCTCTATCTTTAGCACTTGATATTCAATTAGCTCTCCATAGTTACGGTTTCATAGTTTAGCTCATGTTATTCTTATCGTGTTTTATAAAATTCATCAATTATTTACAGTTCTTAAAAAATAAACAGTCAGCCTTCCCATGAAGGTCCATTCTGTTAGTATAATTAATTTTGCTATTTTCAAAGGCACTTTCACTAGATTTTTTTTTAAAAAAAAATACTGCCCCCTTTAGCCATTTAAAACTTTCTTTAATCATGATCTTGTTAAGCTTTTTGTTTTTAAATTAAAATCCCTTAAAATAATGTATATGGGGTGTTCCCTATTTTTAATGTCAAAAAGAAGTTCCTTACCAAGAGTATTTGATCTTCACTGCCATTCAGAATGTCACTCTTAGGCTGTAAATTAATAAAATTCAAAAAGGTTTAAGAAAGTGTGGCCTTTGTCAGTCAAATGTCCATTAAGTCTGTACAGCAATTAAAGACACATTGTAAATTATTCAGTCCGGAAACCATGGTTCACCACAAGAAACTCAATTCCTGCCATCTTGGGAGGAGCAGCTTTTCCAGTGTGTGTGTGTGTGTGTGTGTGTGTGTGTGTGTGTGTGTGTGTGTAAACACTAAAGTGTCTTTTTATCTCCAAAGAGACTTTTGTCAGTCAGAAACTAGCTCCTGCCCAGCAATTCTACCACATTACTGTCCCCACTAATGGAGTTCATTGCAGGGATATCTAAGCATTATCAGTCCTCAACTACAAGCACATTTTCACAGGATTCTTGATGTAACAAGAAATATAAAGTTCAGAGAACTGAAACTAAAAAGCAAAATATAAAGTTCAAAGAATTGACAATTGAAACATGTATTGAAAGGCAACAGAAATAATATGTTTTCTGAGATCTTAGACCAAATGTTGATTAAGAAATAAATCTGGGTTCCTGATCAAATACAAATCAAGTATGAAAAGACAATTTAAAAAAGGGAATTCACTAAATAACTGTATTGAAGACACAGTCAATATATAATATAGCAAATATAGAAACCAGTGGGTTATGAATAGAATTCATCAGAAATTGATGGACAGTGAAATGGCATGATACAACTTAGAAAATTAAATTTGTAGATCCTATATTGTTTACCATACAGTAGTTGAATATCAAATTGTCTATCCAGTTATATGTATTTTATCATACTCACATATAAAAGCATCATTGGTTGATTTTCACTATAGTCTTCTAATACTGCAAAAATAGGCCCACTGTAAGAAAATCTAGGATTGAAAGGGTCTACTATATGGATAGTAAGATATAAATATTTTAGTGATCATTTTTACATCTTGGCACAAAGCTTAAAAGTTAACTGTGGAGATTGTGAAATGACAATTCAGAATGTATTATGATGAAAGACAATGGTAGTATTATCTTGGACCAAGGTGAACCATCTAGTCCATGTAATTTTCATGAGGAGGTGATCAAATATAAATGGGATCTTGTGATGAAAGAAGACTGATTGCTTGAAGCTATGCCTTATTTCATTCACTTCAGGGAGATATGTTTACAGTTGATTGATGACTCTGACAACATGGAACAAAGCTAAATGTTGTTTTATCCATTAGAAATAAATGGGTAGGACATTTATAGCTGCCCTAATTTTGACCTGTTAGCTCATTTAAATTTTCTATAAAGTGCAAAACATTCATCTTTGTCATTCACTTCTCCCTGTTAATTCCAGAAAATCCATATAAAATCAGATTTTATTTATTATTCCATCCTGGAAAAGAATAGTAAGGACTGCCTGTTCACTGCAGTTATGGCAGAGCTGAAGAGAATCCAAAAACAAGTCATGAATAGGTTGCAGCTAACCTTGAGCTACCTATCAAACTAATATTTTCAAGTCTTAGTTTTTTAGGGTCTTTCAGAGTGCAGAATAAAAAGATGAAAAGCTCCTTACTTGTCTAGAAAATATATACCCATGAGGAAAAATACCTCTCATAATCTAAAATTCAGAATCCCAGAATGATATATTCTTTTGATTAAAACATAATAGAAATGGATTGTCAACAGGTGTTATCTCTCCTTAAAGCCTCACATTCCAACAATAGATCAACAGTTTCCATTCATTAATGGAGGACAGCATAAGAAAGCCATGTGGCTAAACAATAAACTTCAGTGAGGATCTAAAAACTGAAAAGATGCATTTAGGAATTGATCACAGATATTATCAAGAAAGAGTATGTATAATAGCTTGGGACTGTAGAGAAAGGCTAAAGTTCAAAATGAGATAAATCCAACAGAAAGGCAAAATTATTCACTGTGTATTTTGGCTAAATTTTCTCTTATAATAAGACATATATTGCACCAAGCAATTGTAAAAAGCAGGATTAAGTTTAGGATTAAAGCTTAACAGAGGCAGAGGCATTGTCAAGGAACACCTATTTAGATAGAATTTGTTTAAACCTCACTAAATTGCATTGAAGAGAAATGAAAAAAGTTCCCATGATCTGGCTGAATCTTTATGTATTACTCTGGAGAATAGGTGAAGAACTAAATGACTGGAAGAGGTTAAAAAAAATAACCCTGTTTTCAAAATAGATACTAGGAGATCTATAAACCAACCAATCTGACATAATAATCTGGAAAGACTATACAACAGATAATAAAAACAGATCTATGAGCTTCACAAAAACAAGAGAATAATTTCTAGAAGTCAGCAAGGATTTGTGACAAGTCTTGAAGACTAACCATATCCTTATCCCAAAGGTGCTTTTTCATGAGGCAACTGGACTTTTCTTGTTTTTTCTTTGAAGACCTCATCCAAGAAGCTTCTTCGGCTCTGAGAGCTCATCTCTTGGATGAGAAGCAAAACATCTTCAAAGAAAAAAGAAAGAAGTCCAGTTGCCTCAAGAATAACTATGACCTGGATGACTGAGAATCACCATAGACATTTAACCATATCCTTTTTTTTCCTAGTTATCTTGTCTGAAATAGTGTTAACTTCCTTTGTAGATTGTGGGAACATTCTAAATCTAATAAACCTTGCTTTCAGCAAAGCATTTGAAAAAGCACCACTAGATATTCTAATTAGCAAGCTACTTAAGTGTAGGGTAGAGAACATGACAAGGGGATACATAGGTGGCTCAAAAATTCATCAGAAAATACTTATCAAACATTCCTCGTTAAAATGGAACAATATTGTACAAAATTTAGTCCTAGGTCCTATACTCTTTAATACTCTTTATTAAGGATCTGGTTGATGAGGTGGATGGAATCCTTATCAAATATGCTGATAGTTTTATTGTGTGAAACAGAAATAATTTGGGGTGGAACAGAAAAAAAATATTTAGAAAGGGGACATACATTCAATAATCAGGCCTTTCTTAATGGTAAGAACAATTTGACAATAGGCTCAAATACTACCCTAACCCCTTCAGGCAGCCATCTGGTCGGGATGTTTTAATTTACATTGCTGCCCAGAACAGCCCCTTCCAGTTCTGTGATCTTGTGTTCATCAGCAATCTGGAAACTTCATATAATTAAAGAATCAGTCTTTTTCTGTGGCATAATATTATTAGTTTTGGAACAAATTCCAATAAGCAACTAACCATGTTTAAAGTACTCATTTCCTGTCCTCCATTGTAGCACTTTTCCTCCCTTGCTGTTTTTCAAAGTACATGATATAAGGGCAGGAAGTTGCTGGTCTTTCTTCCCTTCCATGTTCCTTCTACCAAAGTTGTAAATTCCACTAAATTTATCATCTTGTTATCTGTCAGAAGACTTCCTTGAGTTTTGTCTCAGTTTGATAGAAATGTTCTATCTTGCTTCATCTTTTCTTTCCTATTCAGACATGTGCTTAAGAGATTTAGGTTTCCCAAGGAGGCTACATTTCTTGATGTTACTGGTGTTGATGACAATAAGAAAGCTAATTAAATGCACACTGGCATCATGCAGATGGAGGATACTGTTAACAGTATGCTGTGGGAGAAATACTATCTCTTTCACATCATACAACTGAAATAAGTGTTTTCTGAAATCAAAGCTGGTTCTTCTGTGTTGCTGAAGGATGAAAATTGCCATGATATGTGTCTCCCTTTTCGTCTTCCAAAGTATCTTGAAGGACTTATCATATTTTATTATGATTTTTTTTTAAAAAAACTTTCTGATATCAGAGGGCCACAACGAAATTTATAACAGGTCAGAACATAAGTCTCAATAACTGCTGTTGGGTGGAGAAGATCATATTATTACTAAGATATACAAACTTTTACTGAAAATGCAAACAGAAGAGTAATATCAAAGACTGTATGATAAAATGGTAAAAAAATTAAATGTAATATACAATACTGTTGGACAAATAGGAGAGTATGAGGACAAAATGGTTGAAATTTTCAGCGAATTGTAATCTTAAGAAGATTTTTTTTATAAAATGATGTATCATTGATACATGGGACTGCATAAATTGTCCAAAATCTATAAATAAATTTCAAATATTTGTTGGAAATGTAAACAAACTGAGAGAATAGTTTCTTATATTTGGTGGATATGTAACAAAGCTAGAAAATATGGGGATCAAGTTTGTATTTTGATGCAGAAGATTTTAAAAATGTACAATTGAAACCAGAAGCTTTTTTTTTGGCTTAATGGACAAATGAAAACATCTTGTGGAACTTTGCTTTTATATATGATAACAGCAGCAAGTATAACTCAAAGGTTGGAAGGACTTAGAAATTCTTATAATGGAAGAATAGATAGTAAAACTTGTAGAATTGGCAAAGATGGCAAAATTGACAGGCTTGATAAAATAAAAGACTGACAAATTTCATTTCTGCATGCAAATCACTTCTCAAATTTTTCTGAGAAACTGAAAGAAATGAAAAGTTGATTTTGGGATTTGATGATTAGAATTATATGGGACTATGGAAATAATGTAGACCAGTGTTACTCTTAAAGAGTTTAATGTATTTCTTATTCATATCTGTACCAAAGAAATTTGGAAGTCATTCTTTTTCTGTTTTCTTTCTCTTTTTTTTTTAGTTTCATACTTTTTTCTTTCCTGTGCTTTTTCTTTTTTAAAATATTATTTTTGCCTGCTTATTTTTTTAATACGTGTGTGTATACTGTGTGTGTGTACACACACACACACACACACACACAGAGAGAGAGAGAGAGAGAGAGAGAGAGAGACCCCTAATGGGATAAATAAAGAAAAAAAATCATCTCTCCCTTGATCTGAGCTCATTCCCTGTTCTTTATATGCGGACATCCATGCAATTTTCCTCACAACAATTTTGCCACTATCTTCTTATGAAATTACTAGTCTAGGCTACTTTCATGAGATTTCCTTGTGGTCCCCCATCCCAGTCCGAAACAGGTCCAAATCTGAATGGTCCACTATCTGCCACAACTAGTAGTGCAGCACAATTTAGGAATGATTATTATCACCTTATTCCATATTTGCTTGAACTGACATTCAGCAGTTTAATATAATTCTGTGGGGTGCACACACATTCTGGACACTGTAATGATACCATGACAATATCCCTCTTCCTTTTACAACAAATCTTGGCATGAACTTTTTAAGCTATTTTCATGATCTGTCTTTTCAATGGTAATTTTTTAAAAATACAATTAAAAGATAACAACTAATACAAGCTAAAAAAAAGTAAAAAATAAAAAGTAAAAAATTAATAATATAAAGTAAAGAAAAGAAACATATAAAGAAATGGCTTTCCCATTCATCCTAAAAAAAATATAAACAATTTTAGTAACTTGTTACTTTCTCTTAAAATAAATCAAAAGATCTCATCTTCCTATATCTTACCTGTAAACAAATCCTTAAAGTGGAGGAGATGCTCTGATTAAGCAGCTCATCCTCTTGTCATAAAGAGCCCCCTGCTCCCACACTAACACCATAGAAAGAAGCATATAGCAGTTAGCCTCAGTGGTATACCACAATATCACAGTGAAGGAGGCAGAATGACATTGAAGCAAAACGTTGGAATAAATTGTCTTTCTCGGATTTCACTTGGTATAAAACCTCCCTTTCTGGTGTCCAATTTCTTTTCAGGCACATAAGAAGGTAATTGGTGTAGGCTTGATCTACTAAAAATGCAAAGTGGGCAGAGAAATAGCCAGCACAATCCTCATCATGCTAACTAAGCGTAGCTACTCAGCCTTGAGGTAAAAATGTCTTTCGGTTTGAAATGCTCAGCACCTCAGGAATGCATGATGCAGTATGACTAGAGACTTCCCTCTTTGTCCTGGATGACTTTCACAGCTATTAGGTAGATAGAGGCATTAAAAAAAAAAAAACAGGCAAGATGAAAGTAAGGGAAAATATACCTGATGGCTTGTTTGAGGGCTTTGTGTTCTGGAGAACATTTTCCCTTTTTAAGGAAGAAAATTCCCTGTTTTGCTCCTGCAGTGCAAATTTTCCAACCTACAACTGATAGGTTTAACTCTTTCTAAAGCCTACATGCTATTGAGGCACATAGGTTCTGTGCTTCAGAGTTTATTTTTTATGTGTTATTATGAGCTATTTTGAATGCCTTCAAAGATGTGCTATTTATGACAATGACAATGAAAGCAGTAAACAAACCCCATTTTCCAAAACTTTGGTCATATCCACTACCCATCATGGATCATCTCTTTTGCCAAAACTGTTCTTTGAGAAAAATCACATGGAGTGGATTTTACAGAATAGTAAAAACAGTTTGACACACACAGTATGCTTTAGGATTCATTCTTCTGGGGGAAAAAGGTTGTCATAATACAGTTATTCAATTCAAATTCAATTCAAATTTAATTTATATACCGCCCTTCTCCCATAGGACTCAGGGCGGTTCACAACATATTTAAAAAACAGATACTATACACAAATACAAAAAATACAAAAATACAACAATATAAACCCCAATAAAAACCGAATTAAAAACCAATATAACTGCCGACACAAAGGTTAATTTTAACGAAGATTTTAGTAGGGATGGATTTTAGGAGGGATCCAGTCCGGGCGAACGACCTTTTCGGTACAGAACTCCCGCGCCGCGAAAGTAAGGAGATCCGGAATCATCCGGATCTCGGGGGGCAGTTCGTTCCAGAGGGTGGGGGCACCCACAGAGAAGGCCCTCCCCCTGATTGTTGCATATAAGATGGTATATTGAAGTCTGCAGGGCTTTAAAAGAATGAAAATGCCTTAATATGGATATGCAACAGTTTTGTGCCTCTTAACTTATTTTCCAGAAGGCATTTTCTTTTTTTGTGGCATCATGGGGCATTGTAAGAAAAGGAGGCAGTGGTGCTTCTATATTTTCAGATTCCCTGCACCACACTGGGTAACTGATTGTTTTACTTGGTGAAACTCTTATCTGATATCAACACTTACAAAATGTGCTGCCAAGTATGTTTGGTGGATTTTATTAAATGTATCCAGTGACAAATTGTACACTTGAAAAATGTCATGGAAAAAGATTTATATAGAAGCTGGAGGGCTCTGGTGCTTTTTCTATCAGCAGAGGGGTAACTATTATGATTTGGAAGGATATCTTTTGCTCTTCTTGTTCTGCAGCAAGTAAAACACTGGATATATTGCAGGTGCTTGAGAGAAGAGCAAGATATATTGCAGATTATAAATCTATCTATCTATCTATCTATCTATCTATCTATCTATCTATCTATCTATCTATCTATCTATCTATCTATCTATCTATCTATCTATCCATCCATCCAAAATATTGGAAATTGTCAGGTGCGAAAGACTAGGTCCACATGTGAAGGTACAATTAAATTGATTTATTGCTAAACAACCTAGGCACAGGAATCTTCTCAACTAATGGTTAGATAAGAGTACACATAATTCAAGGGAGGTTAGTCCACTTGTGGCTACATAGGAACTCTAGGCTGATCCCTCTTTTAACTCCACTCCCAGGTTCTGCCACTCCTTCTACAGAAACCAGGTCATTTCCCCAGAATGCAATACTAGCAGGTTCTATATTGAAGAACCTATATTCATAAGTGAAATATAAGCCCTTAATCTTCAGGAAGAGGAGTGGAATAGCAAAGTGTTCTGCAAAACACTTCTTTTTCAGGAAAATGCAAACACAAAAATGATTTTCAGCCCAATTCCACTTGTTTCAAAATAGCTCTACTTCCCTTTTATGCTTCCCTTTATGTTAAGTTCATTTAAGGTGATTTAACCAGAGGCAGTCTATTCCTCTTCCTCTTCCTCTTCCTCTTCCTCTTCCTCTTCCTCTTCCTCTTCCTCTTCCTCTTCTTCTTCTTCTTCTTCTTCTTCTTCTTCTTCTTCTTCTTCTTCTTCTTCTTCTTCTTCTTCTTCTTCTTCTTCTTCTTCTTCTTCTTCTTCTCCTACTTTTACCTGAAGTGCAAGAAAGAGGCTTGTTTTAAACTAGCCAAGTTTTTTCATAAATCCTCTAGCTACAAATGGTTCTGAAGCCATAAACCAGTCACGTAAATGAATAATTTTTCTCCTCCGGATGTAATGAAGGGGTCCAAAATAGAATGGAGGTTGTGTCCAAGTTATATGCAGGTGTTTGTCCATCGGAATGTGCATGTGTGGTTTTGTGATATCTGCAGTGTAATGTTTCACTGGGATATGTTCTTCCAGCCAGGCAGCCAATTTTAACTTCTTTTCAAAGTCATAATTCCAATGAAGCTTGAGATAACTGGCCAAAAACAAAAAGTAAAAAAAAAAAAGCACACATAGATTATAGATAGATAAACAAGGATTGGTTCATCTTATTTGCTTGCTCTTTTTGCATCTCATTCCTAGGATTCTTTCTGGTTCCTTTGTTTTTAAAACATATATGTTGGTTGTATTTTTAGCTGATTTTGAATTACGTAATTAACACTCACACCTAAACCCTTAATAGATCTCACCATCTCTCTGCCCTATAGATTCCAATCTGACCAAATTTTCTGAACCAAAAAGAGGAGGGGGAAATCACTTTTTTCATGATGTCTCCCTTTGGGTTTTAATTGAAGCAGGAAGGCTATAGAGATGATGCTACAATTACAGAAAGATCACATGTCTTAACTACTTTGTAGATCAGGTGAATGCTGGCCCCCCATATCTAAATCATTTAAATTGCACTGATATATTCATTCAAGGATAAGTGGGAATAACTTCAGACCAAACTGAAGTAGGTTGGTTGTGACAGCAAATGGAACATGATTTATTCACAGCACAGCACTAGCCCTGTTATTAACTAAGATTACTCAGGTCATTTCTTCTTTGCTGGAGAAGCTAGTGGCAGCAAAGAACTGACTGTAGGAACCAATTGCAAAGTTGCAATACTTAAAATATTTATTTCTGAAATGTTCATTGCAACTGCTAGCTTTTATTTCACATTATGTTTGAGGATAAGGGCATGAGAGTCATTGTGGTTTTTTTTAAGCATTTACTTCCTCTTGCTTTGTCTTAGTTAATAGCATAAACTTGAAACCACATTTTTATTGCTTAGCTCAGCACGGTAGTCACTGAACTGGAGAACGCTGCTGTAAAATGCAGTGGAATTAAATGAATTTAAAAGTTAGACTTTTCTGTAAATTGTTTGTTGATGAGTTGTGTGAATATATGTGTTGGGGAACCTTATTTTTTCAGAGCTTTCCGTTTTCTTCCTGTTCCCAGGTATACACAGAGCGCCTATTGAATGTCTCAGATGTCCCCCCTCCCTTTTTTTTTTTTTGCCAAATAGCTTCTGCACATAGTATATTCTCATCTCCTACCCCTGGAGGGGAAAGAGTTTCACAAATAGATGTGCATTGTAAGTGTTGATTCATGCATTTATGTTGACAGTGGATGGACAAAAATGCCTATGCAATATTTCTGTTTATGCATCTACCTCACTTCCATTTTGCTGCCTTGTTTTGATATCTAAGTATATGCATATCTTGGGAGAGTTTAAAGGCTTCTTTCCTTTAAGAGAAATCTTGCTTTCTAATTATTATTGTTCTCCACATCTTGACAGCTCTCTTATTCCATTAGTGTATCCAGATACAAATTGCACATACATACAGAGAGAAACACACACAATCATCCTTCTTTCTACAAATGAAATGTATATAAGAAAAGCCCAGGAAAGATCATTCTTGTCACAATGAATTTTTATATACTGTCAGTCTTTGGGTTTAGAATAATTTACGTACATCAGCACAAGAGAAATATTTACATCCAAAAATCAAAGTTGGCAGATTCCTGCAATATCTACCCTGTAAAAAAAAAAAAACCTTGGGAAGAAAATAAAGTTTTAATATATCAAGTCAAGCATATAATTGCACCGAAAGATAGGAAAAGGGTTGTAATTTTAAATCTGGAGGAACAGGAAGAGTGCTGCAATATAAATAATTGGATACTTATTTCCTGATCTCTACTGAAATTTCCAAAGTAGAAGAAGGAGATGCAAACATAGAAATATATATATATATATATATATATATATATATATATATATATATATATATATATATATATATATATATATATATATATATATATATATA
>NW_015386405.1:2219386-2255480 GCF_001527695.2 Protobothrops mucrosquamatus | reverse complement strand
ATATATATATATATATATATATATATATATATATATATATATATATATATATATATATATATATATATATATATATATATATATATACACACACACACATATTTCAAACCAAAGTTAAGCACAGTTGAAGAATTCTGACCATACTGAACTGAAGTCAATACTAAATTGACAAAACTGATCATATCTCTCCCCCACACACATATATATGCACCCTTAAACCTCTTTTCTTTTTTCTTTCTGCTGCAAAAGTAGATTCATTGCTCTTTCTAGAAGTCTGAATTAATCACCTGCAAAGGACTTTTCAAATAATGCTAAACCTCTTATGCAAGGCCAAAGGTTGCTGGCGTCCTACCTGTATCATATATTGAACTCATTTTTCAAAGACTGGTCCTTTGTGATGAGGTTATTAGCAACCTGGAGACAATCTAAGCCTTTGCAAAGGATAATATCGAAAAAACATGTCTGAGGAGCGTCTTATCCTAAACACTGCATATTTAATGACTACGGAATTATTATTGGCGTAAGAGGGGCTAGTCAGAAGGTGAAAGAATGGAATAGAAGAAGATATAATAGACTTTCTAGAATTGTGAAAAAGAGCACATTTTAATGCAATTATTGGACTAGGAGTAGGTTATTAATATTATTTGCTGATACATGCAGTCCTATGTCAAAGAACCATAGCTGTCCACAGGAAGGGAACAAGTGGTGAAACATTTTTTGCCATGTTGTGATGCAAGTATGAAAAAGCAGAATTTGCATTACAATACCAAGATGCACATTTTGTATTTAATCAACATTGTAGTTAGGAAAAGATTTATATATGATAAATCCCCAAAAGCTGAAGGCAATATATACAAAAAGAAAAAAACAACAATAAAAACAACCTAATCCACATAGCATTGGAACAAAACAGATGCATGTGAAATAAAACTAAGAATAATGTTAATGAAATTACAGTTGTATTTGTTTATTTGGAAGGGCCTTCAAGCAGAATATAAATTTTACTAAAACAGGATATCAAGATGAAATTTCATGTAAACAACCTCCTACTGTTAATTAAGAGTTTGCATATCCTTCCTTCTGGTTCCATCACAGTTCTAGAATAGGGATTTAGTGTCAATCTATCATATTTGTTCACAATTTCAACTCCTGTGGAAATAGAACAACACTATTTTTCTCTTTGTTTTTCTGTACATGTGAAATTATTTATTTGAAGAAGAAAAGGAAGGAAGGAAGGAAGGAAGGCCGCCGCAGGGAGGAGGAACCGCTTAGATGGTTCCGCCCCAGGCGCCTGATGGACCCAGAGAGGTTCCTGACGGAGCTTGGGCCATATCCTGAGGACCTAGTTCACGATTCAGTTGAAAACCTGGCGGCGGCCTGGGAGGTGGCCGCTGCCGCAGCATTGGACCGAGTCGTGCCTTTGCGGCCTCTGACCCGGTGCAGATCTCAACTGGCTCCCTGGTTTACCGAGGAGCTGAGAGGGATGAAGCGCCGGAAAAGACGCCTAGAGAGCAGTTGGAGGGCGAGCCGAACCGAATCCGATCGAGCACAGGCAAGGATACAGGTTAGATCCTACCTAGTGGCGATGAGGGTGGCGAGGTCTAATTACTACTCCACCCTCATTGCGTCATCAGATAATCGCCCGGCCACCCTCTTCAGGGTGACCCGCTCTCTCCTTCAGTTGAGGGGGGGNCACCAGTTGCGGCCTTTTCTGGACCGGGATGCCTTGCGCACAGTTACCCATGCTCTTGTCACCTCCCGCCTGGACTACTGCAATGCTCTCTACATGGGGCTCCCCTTGAGGAGCACTCGGAGGCTCCAGTTAGTCCAGAATGCAGCCGCGCGGGCGGTGATGGGAGTGACTCGTCGCTCCCATGTAACGCCGCTGCTGCACGAGCTGCACTGGCTGCCTGTGGCCTTCCGGGTGCGCTTCAAGGTGTTGATCATCATCTTTAAAGCGCGCCATGGCATCGGACCTGGTTACCTCCGAGACCGCCTTCTGCCACAGATCACCTCTCACTGGCCGATACGCTCCCACAGAGAGGGTCTCCTCAGGGTGCGGTCAACCAGACAGTGTCGGTTGGCGACCCCCAGGGGGAGAGCCTTCTCTGTTGGAGCCCCCACCCTCTGGAACGAACTATCCCCAGAGATCCGGGTGATTCCGGATCTCCCCTCCTTCCGCCGCGCCCTCAAGACATGGCTATTTCAGCTTGCAGGACTGGCCTAAGGGGTATTTTAAATTTGGTTTTTAAATAACTTTTAAAAAAGGAAGAAAAGGCCCATATTAATATTTCTTTTAAACTACATTTTAAATTTTGTATATTGTATTGATTGTTTTGTTTTAAACTGGCTGTAAGCCGCCCTGAGTCCACCAGGAGAAGGGCGGGGTATAAATGTAATAAATAAATAAATAAGGAAGGAAGGAAGGAAGTCATTTTTAGATTGAAGATCATAGCATGCATAGAATCAGAGGATCATAAGAATCTTCTTGGGGACAAAACTGGATTTTGGTTGTGTTTATGGAATACAGGTTACAATGTGCCAACACTTTCCATTATAATCCTCACTATTAACAGGGCATTTGCATATGGTATGGTACTATTAGAGCTAGTAACTAGGTCTTTGTGTGGTTTACCTTCTTAAACAAATGTTATGTGAAAGCCTAAGCTGACCAAAGCCCTGATGAGTAATGGAACTCAATATGTTTGGGTGCATCTGATGACAACCATTTCATATAGAAGACTGCAACTTGGAAGTTTAGAAGAGTAAATCATGAACAGCATGATCATAAATTAATGAATGAAAAGAAAAGTATGTTTCATAACTGTGAAACTAAGTGAAAAGGAAAAAGTACAATAGATCTGAATGAAGGAATCTTTTTCTTGAGGGCTGAGGGTAATGAAATGTGAAATGAAATATATTGGGATGGTTGCAATTTTTGAAGAATAGAATCAAAATAAATGCCCTAAAATTTGGTTTTCAAAAAAGAAAAAAAAATGAAGATTCATAAGACTGAACCTTTTAGATGGTGTAACTGGAGAAATATTAAAAGTCAGATGTCATTTGGTTATGGTGAGCTTGTGCAACTTGTTTATCTTGTTTGAAGATTGTCAAAACTATGTTCTCCCAGGATTTTAGCAAGAAAACATGAGACCTTGGACATGGCTCACAAAATATTTACAGACTTCTATTGTCAGAAGCGGTGAATGCTCCAACACTGGAAGTTTTTAAGAAGAGACTGGACAGCCATTTGTCCGAAATGGTATAGGGTTTCCTGCCTGAGCAGGGGGTTGGACTAGATGACCTTCAAGGTCCCTTCCAACTTTACTATTATTATTATTATTATTATTATTATTATTATTATTATTATTATTATTATTATTATTATTATTATTATTATTATTATTAGCTTAGCAATGTAATAACATTTATCTGACACTGACTGCTCTCAAAAATACAAAACAAAACAGAAAACATCCTAAACAGGACTGGATCTGGTTAAATACTTGGATGATGAACACAAACATATCCCAGGGCTGTAGGTCAAATTGGGAAACTGGAAATAAATTGGGAAAAACTCAGTAGCAATTACCTTCCATATTGTTGTTAGGATCATTTCATGGATGTATCTATGAGTTTTCAAAAATCAAATTGGATTAAAGAGTTTTTACCTTAAAAAAAAAAGATTCAGTATTTTGTTTTGTTTTTACCAGGGCCTTTTTAGATCTTTGAGCATAATTCCAGATCAGGAATGTGTGGGAAAATACTGAAAAAAACTATGTACTTTATAATTTGTGGAATTTTGCTGCTTTGGATGAAAAATATTGATTCATCTGATCATTTAAAATATGACTTATATGGATGAACCCTTTTCTATGTGAGATGGGACAATGTTTCTTTTTATTCATCTATAGTAAATGATGCGGTCATTTTAATAACCTGTGCTATGTTTTGCTCATATTCAAAACTACCACTAGATGAAATGCAGATTTTTTGTTTTTTAAAAAAATTCTTAATAATAATAAATATTATTCCCTTAATCATTTAATCTTTCTTCACTTTTTTCTATAATAACACTGGAATCTCAAAGATGTGCCGTTGCTTTCACATATCTAATAATTTTAATGTAAAAGAAATGTTCATTGTCTTGACACATATTTTTTTGTTTTCTTTTGCTTTGCTTTAATAACAGGGATTGTCATCAAATTGATTTGGGTAGATAATTCTGAAATACAGGTTGTGGGGTAGGTATATATAGTACACTACTATTAATTGAATTAATGACTTCAGGGTTTCTAAAACACAGGAACCACAGCACATTGGGGGGTGGGTTGGTGGAGATCATAATTTTGGTGGGACATGTGCATGCACAGCTTATCTTAAGCTAACACCAGAGTCAGTTATTACAGGACACTTGCTGCATTATATGTGCAATGCTCATGGCCCATCAACCCTCCACATGTCCAAGGTAAACACCTCAGATCTAGAGTTGCTTTCTTTTGCCTGCTATATTGGGCCATGGAGGTAAAGGAAAAAATATGTTGTTCCCAAAGAGATTACTGTTACCAGAATATAAGTTGCAGGTAATGTTACTACTACTACTACTATTACTTCCTCCTCCTCTTCCTCCTCCTCCTCCTCATAGCTGCAACAGCAGCAAAAATGGTTAATTTGCTGTTTGCCCTTGGGTACGATAGGATGCTGCAAGTGGAAGGACAAGCCTTTTTTTTTTTCAAACCCTTAGTATATGCTTTTAAAAGAGAAAAGAAAGCTAGGCTTTTCAGATTTCAACCCCCCCCCCAAAGGTATAAGCTTAATAATTATTCATCTGAAATGAATCCCACTAGGCTTTTGGGAAGTGTCCTTGATGTACCTTTATAAAGGCATGTTTGTATCATGCTTTCCACTGACTACAAGGACACTCTTGTATTGCCACAGATACATCCCATCTTCCTGCAGTCAACAGATTCTTTAATGGGCAGAATAATTACTATGCACGTTAATTCTATTTAGGAGGACATCATACAGATTATTTTATCATTTAAGGGGTCACCACACTGAAAAATTTGAAAATCTCTGCTTTCCTGGTATTACTGTAGTAGGATACTACAAGATTACTAATAAGAGCACAGAGAGAGAGGGGAAAATATGTCCTATCTGCTTTTAATTTGTTTTGCCATACGCACTCCAGTTGTCTATCTGTATCACTTGTTCTCAAGTAAAACTCTGAACAACTCAGACTGAATTGTTCCCATCCCCATTCTGCTGGATGAAATGAACTTAGCAGGTAGCAATAACTTGCTGATTTTGGCTGATCTTCAAGAAACTAAGCAATATTGGAGTTAGTATTTAGATGAGAGACCACCAAAACATCCCAGGAGTTTAGTTAGACTAGAAGATGACACTGGTAAATTGATCCATTTTGTTACCAAGAAACTTACATGGATGTGTCCAAGAAGAAGTCAATCCTGATTCAAGAAAGTCTTTATTTTTCACCCCCAAAGCAAACACAATTCATAAGGCTGTCGGTCCTTGGTGTAGCATTTAGATATTGTTTTACATCATTTTCAAATTGTGCTTTTATTTCTGCATAGGCAAACCAATTTATACCTTTTGTACTTAACTATACTCTAGGCTTAAGTATAGCTTTACCATTTTATCTATCTTCTGATTTTGCAGTTCCTCCCCAGAAGGGAGCAAGAACTTTAAAGAAAATGGGGGAGAAAAAAACACTGCCTTCCCAAAGACAATATTTTGTATATTCTTTCTGGTGTGTGTGTGTGTGTACTTGTTGAACAAGAATATAAGGGAAGAAATGACTGTCAGTGAAAAATAATGAATTCTGAAAAAGTAGAAGCGTGTATAACTCCATCAGATGTCTATGAGGATTCTCAGTCATCCAGGTTGTAGTTGTGTCAAAGGTGTTGTTTTCAAAAGGCCAAATGGACAGGTGATCTGAGGAAACAGATAAAACCCCAAGTAGTCTCAACAGCTCTTACAGAGTGTTAAGACCAGATGACTGCAAAGAAACACAATCCTTCCATCCCCCCCCATCCTGTCAGAATCTATCCTTCCATTTCCCCCCCCCCCCCATCTAGTCTCAACTGTCACTAACTGTCCTTCAGTCTCCCCCACCATCCAGTCTAACTGATGAAGTTTCCTGGATGGGAAGTGAAGCGTCTTCTTCTTCTTCAAAAAAATCAGTCCAGTTGCCTTTTTTAAAAACAAAACAAAACATCTTTGAGATAAAGCCATCAGATATTCTGCAATCAACGGAAAGCCTCAGTAGGTAATTAGGGAATTGAGAAAGTCATATTTTGAGCTTTATAGTTATACGTATGTAACAGTAATTCTGTCGAAAGCCAGTTGGTGTAGTGGCTAGAAATCAGGCAACCATGAGTTCTAGTCCTGCCTAAACCACAAACAAACCTGGGTGACCTTGGGCTAGTCACTCTACCTCTCAGACCTAGAAAGGAGACAATGTCAAACCACTTCCAAAAATATTTTCTAAGAAAATTGCTGCAGGGATTTTTTTTCAGGCAGTTACAAAGAGTAAACAAATGGACTAAAAGGCACCCCCCCAAAAAAAAACCCGCCACCCCTAGATATATACCCATATGTTTGTATAAAGATATTTACAACTGTATCCTTTTTTTATGAAATAAGTTTCCCCAGGTAAGTATTCATCCTAACATCCTAACAGTATAAAGCATGCCCTTTCATAAGCTACATCTGCTGATGGACATTCTGATGTGTTAATTATAGTTAATAGGACACTTTAATTTCCTTAATAAGTGTTTAACCAACAGAAGAAATATTATTTTGACTTTTCAACCAATGTAGGGCAGAGACAGGCTGCTTTAAGTTAACTAAACTACCACTGCAATAATTTGTAATTAATATTAGAAATGGACAGGGATGCTATATTTGATGTTCCAGTATCACAAAGAGTCAGCACTGCAGGTGATTTCTGCTTTTTTTAGAGGATTAAAATATCCAAAATAGTCCCTTTTTAATATGAAATATTGGGAGGGCATAACTTTCTTCCTAAACAAATTAATCCATACATTAAAAAGCTTTTGGCAGCTCAAATTTCAGATTTTTTAATAAGAATTATGTTTGTTTCTGCATGCACATTTTCAGTAAATAAAATAATTAAATTACTGGAATGGAAGCCTGAGACTTACTTCTAACAGAGCCTTTGAAGACTTAAATTTCTTAATGTAATTTTTAGGAAAGATAAATTAAGTGATCATGTATTAAAGTTTATAAAATGCCATTAATGTTAGCTATCTTGACAGAATAATTTTATAGTATGGTTTATGGCTTATGGTAGTATGGTATAATTTGATGACTTTTCTCTATATGATATGCTTAATCAAATTCTTGCTTTTTAGGTACCTATGATGGTAATCAAAAGACTACTAACCAGTCTAAAGATAGAGCAGAAAATCAAAGGTTTTTTTTCTAAAGTTTTGATTTTCTGCTCTATCTTAGACTGTTTAGTAACTTTGTTAACAATAAAGGAGAATATTTGTAGCTCTGGAGTCCTTGTTTCTCTCTGAGCTTCATTGTTTTCTTGCAGATATTTTATTACCCAAATTAGGTAATATCATCAAGATTAGCACTGATGATGTTACTTAGTTTGGATAACAAAATGTCTGCAAGAAAAAAACAAGCTCAGAGAGAACCAAGGACCCCTCAATATTTTTGCTTATATTTCCACCAAGTCCATGAGTTCATATTCTAGGGATTAAACTTTTAGATGTCATAATTGTCAAAACAACCATTATTTTTTACCATCTATAAGCACAAAGGTAACATAACATGAGAACTACAATTGCTTTATAATGTAAAGGCCAAACTATGTGTTCTTTTAAAGATATAGGTTGTTGTTGTCATGGTTGTTGTCTTGTCCCGTGTATTCTCAGAGCAAATCGGGTTTCAATTTGCTTTCTAATTTTCAGAAAATGTGACTTCAATAGGTTCACATTAAAATGAGAAACCAATTAATTTCTTCTTTTCCATCTGCTAGTTCATGATAAAATTACATAATAATGTTCATTTAAAGTTATAACATAAGATCTTACTTCTGAATTTAAGTTCAAGGAAACAAAGATGAAGAATTATTTAAAAAAACAGATTTGGCAATTATTGTTGTAAACTGTAAACAGTGAAGAAAATGGCAAGTAGTTACTCTCATCTTTCACTACTTATATTCCATTCATGAAATGTAATGCTATATTTTATAGTTTTAAAGAATTTTCTAAAGGTTATTTTCCATATCCAAGGGGTAACTGACCGGGTTTGATGGATGACATATGAAACAGACCCTGACAATCTGATTCAAAAAGACAACAATATTTTTTTCTTTGTATAATCCATTTTCAGGCTACGCCTTCCTTTCTTAAAATATTTACTATGGTTCCTAGATAGATGACAGATAGATCATTAGACATACCTGATATTTTACTCTCATTACTACTATTTTTAATTTATTGTTGATGTTATGGCTGGTAACACAGTCAACCAGATGTTTAGACAGGAACTGGCATTTTTATCCTCCTATCAAGTGCTTCCCAAGGACCCAGAATAAGCAAATATTGTTGTTTAATGGCAGTAAAGGTATCATTGCAAATTATAAGCAGTTGCAAGTAAAGCTGCCTTTTGTAATTTGAGGGATGGTGATTTAGTCAATTCAATGCTTCAATTCATGTTTTGGGATTACCCCCAAAGAGCCTATTATTATTTTGTTTTTATTTTTATACACACAAAAATATGAAATCACAGCTCCCAGTTATTATTATATGGAAAATATGTATTTGAAATCTGAAATGTTTGCAAAGTTGAAATGTGGTCCAACTTTTTTAAAAAATTCTTCTTCATATGACCCACTGACAGACAGGTAAACTAGGTAGAATACTAAATTACCTTTCTGTACAGATATTGCTTCACAGCAGGTAAAATATTATATATAACGACCCATCTGGAGGTCCATTCTATATCAACACACTTGTCCTCTTTTTCTTATTTCCATCCAATGGGCTATTTATGAAAAATCTTTCTACCAATGTAATTTGCTACCAGATCAAATTCAGAATTGTGGTTCTTTCTACAGAACTTCTAGACTCTTTAGCAAAAACACAAGTCAAAAAAGGTTTTCATCTTTTGAGCACACAAAAGATATGCAAATCACAATTCATATCTTATTAATGCAATGTAGATGGCTACTCTTGTCTATCAGTTACAGTTCAGGACACATCTAAGCTTCTTTATATTTGGGGTGGTTCTAAGAATGGAACAAGGAAACTTACTGGATGAGGAACAAAAGCACACATTATTCCTAAAGACTGTAATTCTTCAATGCATAACCCAGAACCTCATTGTTGTTTTTGTATAAAACATATATGAGTGCATATGCTCCATTAAAAACAAAAAATTCACATTCTCTGCATAAGTAAAATATTTTTAAGATGCTTGATATTTCTGTTGGTTCACCTTCTCTTCATTTTAATTAGATATTAGCTGCACCTTTATCATAAAGCTATTTGGTAATGCCTGGTGACAGATTATCTTTGCTTCAGGGTTATATATCGAAATGAGTGACTTATTAGGAAAGATATGTAGATGTTGGAAGTGGGAAATGGGAAAGAAATTACTACATTAGATTTACTTTCTTGTCAGTGTGCTGGTTAGCTCCAGGGAGGTAAAAATAACAAGCTTTATAGTATTATATTTGAGTCTGCAAAATAATGCCAAAGGGAATTAATTAGACTAGCATCATTGAGGTCCATGTGTGGCCCTGTTAGATAACACATTAGCAATTTTGAAAGCCCATCAGATAAATCTTAATAAAATTCAGTTTCTTTTCCTTCTCCTCTGTCTTTCTCTTTTCCTCTCTCTCTTGTTTGGAATGCGGAACATTGTTTTTTATGTACTTTAGAATTAATACACAGCAAATTAATTATTTCTATTAGTGGCAACTGTCTAAGGATTTCAAAATTGGAAAGATTAAAACAACAGCAACAACATTAGTTCTTTCTGCAAGTGTGATTTTCCATTTCCTTTTAACAAAACATGTTAACAAAGCAGAGTACACACAAATGAACAAAAAGCACAATGCATATTCAGCATTCATCACATTCCTTCCTCAGAAAACGGCCAGCATAAACTGTGGAGAATCAGGGGAGTCTCCACTCAGAGTAGAGTGCAATGTGTTCCTAAATTTGTGTTCTTAAATTTCCAGATTAATTCCATCTTTAAATGGAGAAGTCCATGGAGCTACAGACCACTTAGATAACTTCAACATCTAAAAAAAATTTAGAATAGATTATAAAGTGATGTATCTGTGGTGGTGGTGGTGCTGATGGTGACAATAATGATGAACCATCATTCTTTTTGAATCCTATTTATTACATACTGTAGATAGATTTTCTTCATGCAATCACTCTGTAAAATACCTTTAAAACAATGCAGTGATTACTAAAGATGCCATGGATTGATAAAGAACAACTCTTGTCAAATAAACCTCATGTTTTCTTTCAAGTAACTTCTACAATAAATTGATGGGAATGCTATGGACATAGGTTTGAGCAAAGCATTTAATAAACAATCATATCTGTCATTTTGATTAGCAAAGCAGTAAAATGTGGGCAAAATTTCAGTAGGTGGCAAAGTGGAACTTAAATCACAAGAAAGAGTAGTTCAACCATATTTTATATTGTCTAGTCAAGTTGAAGCTCAAGAAGTGTAATCATTTCTAGGATCTCCATTGAAGAACAAAATAGAGAAACTAGAACAAATGCAAAGAAAAGCAAAGAAGTTCAGGATTAGAAATTGACTCTTTGAAAAAAAGACTAAGGGGATAAACTACTGTAGGAATGTAGTTATGATAGCACCTGAAGATATATCACAAAAAGAACTGTTTTCTGTTTACCTAGAGTAAGACAAGAATGGTTTTAAATTTCAAATTTCTAGCTAAATAATAATAATAATAGTAATAATAGTAATAATAGTAATAATAGTAATAATAATAGTAATAATAATAATAATAATAATAATAATAATAAAGAGCAGTTCAGCACTGGAAAAAATGACTACAAGGAATAGTGGAGTTCTCTTTACTAGATAGAGAGGTTGTTGAAGCAGACGTTGGACAACCATGTGTTGGGGATGCTTCAAGCTTCTTGTAATGGGTGAGGATTTGACATTTTAAATTATCCCTCCCAGCACAGATTCTATCATTCTTGGTTTTGTATAATCATGGTCATTTATTCTAGATGTTTGTTTTCAAAAGTTATTAGCATTAAAATTAATTAAAATTAATTGTATTGTAAATTTATTAAAATAATAACATAGAGTTAATGAGAGATATAATGCAAATGATAATGAAAAAGTCAAAGGGAAAAAATAAAACAGCTGTAATCCTGTGGGCCTAGACTACAGAAATTGCTATTTTTTTTCCTCTGAGATTTGAAAGAAGAAATTTGGGACTGGAAAAAGATGACATCAACTTTCTCTGTGTCTCTCACTATCACCTTGGGACATTGGCTTTTTCCATTACTGAAAGACAACCAGTCTGGAAAGGTTTAAACATTGTGTGTTGGAATTTGAAAGCAATAACATGGCTTCACATGTTTTTCAAAATTATTATTCCAAAATGTTAAAAACAGAGTCATTTTCCTAAGGAATCCATGAACTATATCCATGGTTGGTAATGGAGTTCTGCTTGTTCCACAGATCTTCACTTCAGTTTCCTCTCTTCTTATTTCATGTCTAAAATCTACTCCATTGTATGAATCTTGTTGCGATATGATAGGCATCCATGTCTATAATGAGTGGGAAAATATATGAATAAAGGCCTTTTATAATAACTTTCCTAGGTTAAATAGTAAAACAAATATAATCCAAAATGAACCATTATTTTGGCTGAATATTTTCTTCTGCTCAGTTACAATCATTTTCTTATGAATAACAATTTATAATATCTCACATTCTGATTCTATTTTTATCATGTCAAATGTAAAAAGCAAAACTAATATTATGTTTTTCCTTTTCTTTGGTAAATAACATTCATTAGAGTTTCTGGATGCTGGCAAAGCATGCAATTAATACAAAAATTGTTGATACGTTGACATATCCAAATGCAAAATTATACATACAGTATAGTGATGAGCTGCTGACACTTTGTTGGAAGCTTCTATGAGATCTTCCTCCTATACATTGAGAAATTGATAGGGGACAAAGGCATGGCTGGAAAAAAGCCAGTGCTGCTGCTTTAAGACCTATAAAAATATCAATAAATGGTTTATTTAAAGCATCAGCATTTTTTTCAGGCTCATTTAGAAGTCTGAAAAAAAGTCAGACTGATTCAATGAATAGCAAAGAGGTCTGCTCATGCAAAATATTCAAAACCTTTCTGAATATTTTTTGAAATATTTTTTGAAATCTGATGGAAAATTTATATTATCGCTATTATCTATCTACAGTATATCTATCAAAAGATATAGAACTTTTCAGAGCTATTGAAACAACCTGTGGGTAATTTGTATGGTGGTCTGAAAAAGACTGACTTTTGGTTATTTCAGCTTTAACTTTTTTATGTATGAAATAAAAATGAATAGTAGAATACCAGCTGATCCCTCCTATTCTGTACCACAAAGGAAACAATTTGGTGGATGGAAATAATGTGATGAATATACAAGATGTTACAATCAATTGATGCAGAAAATACTTTATTGTATAAAACTCCAAACATCTCAGGATTAGTCTAAAATGCATACCAACAAGATCTAAATATAAATTTCTTCTCTGGCTTGCATATGTAACACTTATAAATACAATACTATTAACATAATATAGGCACAAATATCTAATTAGGTATCAATAAATTGAGCTAGATTATTTATAAAATACATGTTGAAATAATGTAACAGAATTTTACAGTTACAACCACTGAACAATTATTTTGAGTTAAGAGTTAGAAAATAAAATTAGGTTATACAGAAAGACTCATTGATACAATAAACCTAATATTACAGTTGCAAGCATTAGATTATATGAGTTATAAGGGCATATATTTATTTTTCCTCTCCAGCATCATAGATTTTTAAAATTATTTTTACTAGGTTCTTGCCCATTTTTTATTAATTCATCCTAATATAATATTCTAAGACCAAGCATAACAATAGTAGTTGTTAAAGGCAGGGGTATCTGCAGTAATGTTACAGTCTTCAAAATGGAGCGAGAAAAGGAGTGATATCCACCCCTTTTAAAGGTCTGTTTGATTTATTGCATGTACATAAAAAGGAGTGGGCTTTGTGTATCCAATTAATATTTAACATTTTGAAGCCAGTGATTGTGATTGCAGACACCCCTGCTTAAAATGAAACAAAAAAGCTAAGAACAAATTAATTTGTTTGCTCTTTTGTTTGATCGCCAGATAAAGATCTGGCTTTTTTTTTTTTTTTTTTTTTTTTGTCCAAAAGATATCCAAGAAATTACTATTTGGAAATAGCAACACTGTAGCTATATTTCTTACCCATGCAACTAACTGTTTGGTTGATTAATACTTTCAGGAAAATGGTAAAAAATGATAAAAGTACATCACTGCATATTTAAAGCTAATAAAGTTGGTGTTGGTAATTATGTAATGAATTGTCAGTTCAGATGCCAACTATTGTTTTTAAAAAGACAAGTATTTGTCATGATAATTTGCAGAAACTCCAAGTCTGGCTCACCCCTTCCCACCCAAAAAAATGCTTAGATATTTCAAGCTGTAATGGCTTCATTCATTCCCACATTGAGCAGTTTACTCCTTTTCCATCATTGCAAATGAAATTGGTCATTAGAGCACTGTTGGCAGTGGGCTTTTTGAAATATAGTCATTTATTCCACTGCACTTCCTAATAGTGTTTTTGATAGGCTAGGCAAAATGATAAATAAATGACTATTTCTAATAAGTGAATCCTACTTGGGATCCTTAGATGCAGAAATACAAAATTTATATTAATAAAGCACTGTACTGTGGGTTGATTACAAGTGAATTGCAATATTTTTATTATTCATTTATTACTAACAATAGAATCAACTTAGCACTAACATCTCTTGAAACAAAATGTTAGCAGACTCTCTAAATTAGCTGACTGTATCCATTAAATAAAGAACTTAGCAAACTTTACCAGCTTCACAATAAAACCTGAATGAACAATTCAACCTGGAACACTCATTGTAAAGTTAACACAAAAAAGAAACAAACTTTCTAGACTCCCAACTAGTTGCTAGGCAATCAGAGCTCTAATTAGATTTGCATCTAAGGTGACCTTGCCTTTGTATTTTTAATGATCTCCTAGTTTGCTCCCTGCCATCACTTTTCTAGCCAATTTTCTAGCTAAATTTGAAGCATGCAGTTCAATTTTGTAGAGGAATGGTTTCTTCCTAGTAATATGAATTTAAATAAAACTTTCAGTTGAATATCCACATAAATTTAAATTTGTGTCCATTCTTTAAAATAAAATATCCATACACGTCTCTCTCTCTCTCTCTCTCTCTCTCTCTCTCTCTCTCTCTCTCTCTCTCTCTCTCTCTCTCTCTCTCTCTCTGTGTGTGTGTTTTCAAAACAACTTCTCTTTAAATATTATTTTTTGGCATTTTTCCAGTTGAGAACTGTATAATCTCTAGTGCCTAATTAAGTTGAAATCAGCAAATTGATTTAACAGTTGTAGATTAAATTAGTTGATAACAGAATCCACAAAAATTAAGTATCTCAAACACTCATTCTGTCAAAATCACCCCATAATCCACATTCAGGAGGGGCCCCAGCCTATTAGAAAGGCTTTACAGTAACAAAAGTATATGGGGATTGTATTCAAATTTCTTTCATGAACATCCATAATATTTCTCTTAACTTCTCAGATTTCTTTTGATTTCATCTTTAGCTTGAAACATGACCCCCATTTTGGGCAGCAACCATGAATAAATCAGTTGAATGGAATATAATGCACAGATTGTATATTATAATTTTACCCAATAAGCTTTATTTTATATTCTTTCCTTCGCACGTTCCTGAGTTATCCATTGGGCACTTTAAAATAGTTTCTTTTTTGACAGTCAGGTTTTGTGTAAACTTTAATCTTCTCTGCAACTAAGCAAACTAACTAAGCAAATTAACTTGACTGAAAACAAAATCAAGACAAAGCAATTAATGAATTGATTTATTTTGCAGTTATGCAAACACACTTCTTATAAGGCATAGAAAAACACTTCTGTTTCTCGGAAGTCAATACAAAGCAAGGGAAACTGCCAAGTAAAAATCAGCAAGTCTCCATGGCTCCAGGCTAGACCAGTAAAAATCACAAGGGAATTTTAACATTACTGGAAGAAAAGAAAAGAAGGCTACAATTTTGTCTCCTTCAGGAGTAAAAAGAAAATTTTATATCAGCTTAGCTTAAGGAACTAATTCAATACCCAAAATTTGTGACTAGGATTTTATAAATAAGAATCTCTCTCCAATCTTGCCCTTGTAAGATAATTTTCAGGTCCTGTGGCTATGCACATGTACTGTATATGCACATATTTAACATAAATTTGTCATATTTTCATTTTTCTTGGCATATAGACCTTTTTGTTTACAAATTAGACAACTTTCATAGATTTTTAACACTTACTTCCAGGATCCTTTTTAAATACATCTATTGCCTATGTTCATTTTATTAATATGAATTTCCATGATTTAAATTTATATTGCATTATCCACTTCTGATAAAAGGGCAGCCCCGTGTATAGATATTGCATATGCAATTTTAAAACATGGTCTTTTTCCCACAGGCATTTTTTCAAATTCCTTTTTGTGCATTTTTTCTCTTTCAGAGAAAGATGGATGCTACAGGATTCTGTTCAGTATGGCCATCTTTGCTTCAGCAGGTCACACAAATCTGCTCCCACAGAAATACTTAGCAGATTTATTTTTTTATCCCTATAACCAACTCAGTTGAATGGAGGCATTTATGTGATTCATGGAAGCACTATAAACAGAGAGCCCATGATCTGGTGCCCCAGGGATGAATAATGTCTCACCCAAAAATCTTCTGGGTTATACCAAAACCCCTCCAAATGTTTCTACTGAATTATGGATTTTTCAGTATTACAAAAGGTGGAAACTATTTAATGTAAGAGTAATTATCATATTCACTGCATCTTGTTTGAATTAACCTCTAATTTAAATTGAATTAGGGTATTTTTCCAACATGGCACTTCAAGAGCAAATTTATGTATGTGTTTATTTTATTTATTTGATCCCAGCTTTATTAATTTTTATAAATAGCTCAAGGCAGTGAACGTACCTAATACTCTTTCTTTCTCCTATTTTTCCCATCACAAGAACCCTCCAAGATGAGTTGGGCCGAGAAAGAGAGTGACTGGCCCAAAATGACCCGGATGTTTTTCAGTTTGGGGGGATCAGCAGGTAAAGGGGAGGGCAGAGAAAAGAGGCATGGCAATACGGAGTTACTCTGGGGCAGGAAGCAGCATAGGCCAGATTAGTGAAGCCCTTACCTGCCAGTTCACATGGGAATGCAGTCAGTCTGGCAAGATTCTTATAAATAGGTTATCAATAATAAAGGAACTGCTTTGGCTTATTCATGAAGTTGTTTTGAATGCTTGTGCCTGATGCCCAGTTTCTAGCCTGGTGCCTTAACAAGTAGACCCAAACTATATTTCTACTTCCTCATAAGAGTAAGAGTAAGAGTACATTTCTTACTCTTTTCATTGAATATTAGGACACAATTGTTTTGGAAAAGAAGGGAGATGTTGTATTTATATAAAGAGGTGTGGAAAGGCCTGGGTTTAAAATTAGGGGCAACCAGGTAAGTTTAGCAGTATTTGGGTTACATAGTTGGTGTAACAGGGAAGATGCCTTGTATTAGAGCAGGGGTCCACAATCCCAGGTCCGTGGACCAGTACCGGGCTGGAGCATGCCAGCAACCAGTCTGCACAAACAAGCAAAGCCCCATCCGTGGGTATGCAGGCAGCACACAAAACCACGCACCCTCTGGTCCACAGTAAAAACCTTTATCCACGGAACCGGTCCCTGGTGCCCAAAAGGTTGGGGACCTCTGTATTAGAGAACCTGTTTTGTGTAGTAGTTATAGAACCAGCCTTGAAACTCTTACGTGAGTTTACGTCCTGCTTCAGGTATGAAAACTGACTGGGTGATCTTGAACAAGTTACTCTTTCTCAGCCCAATCAACATCACAGTGTTGTTGTGGGGAAAATAAGACGAGAAAAGTGTTTTAAGTATGTTCACCACCTTGAGTTACTTAATAAAGATAGGATAAAAATCTAGTTAACAAATCAATAAATTTAAAAATGATTTCTGACTTAATATCTGCTCATACAAAATCAGGATTGAAACCTAAGTCTGCAATCTATATTTATTGTACACTTATCTAGTGTGGATACATATGGCTGTTTTCAAATATAGTACATGATACATAGATTCATGCTCTAGCTTTGGCACAGAAAAATCGGACAAAGAGAACTTCTCTGCTATTGTCACTATTATGGTTGCAGATAAACATACTGTATCACACATCAGAATATATCCTAATTAAGACCAAAGTGGTTTAATCATCAATTCTTTTTCCTGGGTAATTCTGGAAGGTATACATTTTGTAGATCCCAAAATATGATGTAGGAAGTCATGAGAGTAAGAAGAATAAAAATATTTTTGCTTCTTCAGCTTCAAACACTGCATCTAGCCAAAAAATATCTGTCTATCTCTGTCTATCTGACTAACTGACTCTATTTGGTCTATGACTGTGGCCAATCACGCTGTCCCGGACCAACCCATCTCACAGGGTTGTTGTTCTAGGGAAAACAGGAGGAGGAAGGTGTGATGGATATGTTTACCACCTTGAGTTATTTGTAAAACTAATAAAGGTGGGATAAAAATAATAAAATAAGTAATNACCTACCTACCTACCTATCTATCTATCTATCTATCTATCTATCATCTATCTATCTATCTATCTATCTATCTATCTATCTATCTATCTATCTATTTATCTATCTACCTATCTACCTACCTACCTACCTACCTACCTACCTACCTACCTACCTACCTACCTACCTACCTACCTACCTACCTACCTACCTACCTACCTATCTATCTATCTATCTATCTATCTATCTATCTATCTATCTATCTATCTATCTATCTATCTATCTAAAATAAAAATGTGTCTCAAAGCGTTATATGCTTTCCTAAACATATTGTTATATTAAATCATGAAATTTGGGGAGAGGTAAGAACTGCATTGTAAAATTTGAAAAGTGTATACAATTTGAAAGATTGCTGCTGCTTTCTAAACTGTGCATTAAGCTGAAAATTGCAGAATATATTGGTTCACTTTGAAATGGAGACCAAAGAAAACCCTTAAGCCTTCCTAAGTGTTACTAGGAAGACATTACAGAATTTTTCTACACACATTATGAGCCAATCTTGAAAGAAAATTCACTGTTTATTTCCCTTCCCTGTCAGGATGAAAGACAATTGAAATAAAACAATGCAAACTGCTGGAGATTATACCTACCGGCTAAGAACATCTTATAGTTTTTGGAAAGTGTTAGAGTAGTCCAGACCAATACTCTAATTTTCTGCTTCTGCCCTATTAAGTTCCAAAGAAACCTTATTCCTTTCATGGGTACTAAAAAAATATCCAACCATTCCAGAATCAAAATAAAATGAAATTGTGATTGTATATAGTTTATCTCTTAAAGCAATTATCAAAGAAGGAAATTGTCACTGAATCTTAAGTATGGGCTTTTTCAAGCAGCAATATTGAAAGAAGTACAAAGAATATCCCTCATAAAGACTACCAAAATCTTACTTAGAGTGGGCAGGTGATTTACATATACATCTACAGATTATTCTTTTAAAATGCAACATTTGAGCCAAATGGGCAGGGAAAAGAGGACTATCTTTTATAAAACTGTGGTGGTGTAGTGGTTAGAATGCAGTATTGCAGGTTATTTCTGCTGACTGCCAGCTTCCAGCAGTTCGGCAGTTCGATTCTCACCGGCTCAAGGTTGATTCAGCCTTCCATTCTTCTGAGGTCAGTAAAATGAGGAGCCAGATTCTTGGGGGCAATATGCTGACTGTGTAAACATGTTAGAGAGGGCTGTAAAGCATTATGAAGCAGTCTAAGTGCTATTGCTATCTGGACCAAATGAAACTACCTGAGATGATGAATCTTGGGGGGGGGGGGTAAAGCAGAATAGATTAAGCTTTTTAATCATGAGGTGGAACAGCCCTGAATAACCTTACTCAGACTACCTGTGACATGGTTCCAAAGCTCTTTTACTGTGAAATAAGTGATGTTTGTAACTTTTATTTCTCTATCATACTGTTTTCAATAAGTCCCTTTTGTCCTCCTCCTTCTATTTTGCAGACCACCCTTTCACTTCATTGCTTCAAGACATGACAAGCTAAAACTACCTTACTGAGATCTTGGAGGATGTGGATTCATCTTTGCAGGTAGAAAATAATGACTGGAGTCTAAAATCTTATTTAGTTTTTCCCAAACTTGTTCTTTATTGGAATTTAAAATCCCTGTCCCAACCTCCCTACACACTGAAAGATTTACACTATTCACTTACTTATTCACACACATCTACTTGTTTCTCTCCTATTCAAAAAATCCAGATAATTTACATGCATAAAATATTTTTAAAAAACATACATAATAATAGCAAAAGCCACATCTATGTTGGCTTATGTCCAATAAAGTGTTTTTACCCTTATGTTATTATCTCTATGCCAAAGACCCTGCAGAAAAGTATGGCTTTTATTGCTTTGAGGCCATCCTGATCTGGTAGAGCAAGCTTTTTCAGACTGAGGAAGGCTACAGCCATTAAGATAAACTTCCAGGACCCCATTTTCTTTTCTCAAGAAAGAAAAGAACCTACAGCATGCCCTTTGGCCAGGATGTATTCAGTAAACAGATGGAGTCTGGAGAATGGTGTTTATATTTTGTGCTATAAACTGTTTGAAGTATCTTTTGGTTTTAAAAAAAGTTTGCAATGTGCCCTGAATATAGAAATTTGAAGATTCTCTGGTGGGAAAAAGCCCTAGACTGAGGTGTTTTGAATACTGTTTTCTTATTTAAGTGATTTTAAGCTATATTTCCCCAATATTCTATAACAATTGAAAAGGAAAAACGCCAAGAAAGAAGCACTTGCTTAAATAATAGCTTTGAGTTTTGAATGGATAGAAATGGCTTTCAGAAGATCACAGGTTCTTTGCTCCTTGCAAATGGCAGCTTTTTTGAGCTGACAATGTGTGTATTATTTCCCCAATATGCATGACATTTTTCTTCTTCCTGAATCATTGAAAAGGTTAGAGATCAAATCAGTTGCATGAGCATTATTGATATGAGTGATAACTCCCTCACTGAAAAGATGTTATTCAATATAAAAGCTGCAGCCTTTTAAAGGGTTCACTTATACAGATATCTTTCTGAACTAAAGGTCTGTTTATATTGAACCTAAATATTGGTCTAAACTGTAAGTTTAGATTAACGAACTGAAATGATATAAGTTGCTTCCCTAGGAATCAGGATTAGAAACGCATCAACTCCTTTTAGGTTTTTTGACTCTTACAATCCTAAAAGTCTTGGAAGGTAAAAAACAAAACAAAACCATGACACCCCTCCACTAGCCAGGCCATACCTCAACCCCTCTTTTTACAATTCATTTTGCAGGAAAAAGCCTTAAAATGATAGAAGTTTTATAGTTGGGTTTATTTGCATCTTAATTGATATCCAAAGTTATGTAGTATAATTTAAGGACTTCTGGATGTTGGAGGTAAGATTAAAGGTGAAGACATCCATAGAGCCAGCAAAGTAACTATGCTATTTATTCTCCTTTACCATTGCTTACAATAACAGGGTACTGTATTTTAAGTGCGTATTTCAACTTAAATGTAAATGTAATTATACAAATAAAATTCAAAGGCTTTGCATCTGGATGTATATACTTATATATGCTGTAGAATGTTCCAGTTTCAACCATGGCAGGTGGTTCCGGCATATATTCCTTTCTTTTAGTGAAGATGAGAGAAACCCATCTTCCTTTGGGTTTCCATAGTTTGGCTTTTCTAGGCATGTAGCATTTTTACTATCTTTTGGATACATAGACAATTCATCATCAATAGCAACATTGACCAACTGATGGAATTTTCGTGAATGATGGTTTACCCTATATCTAAATAACTAAAAAGTCACATATCATTGGGTTAACCTTCTATTTGTGTCAATCATCTTTTCTAACCAACTAAATAGTTGCTGGTTAGTATTCACATTAAATGTTTACAAGTACATTTTTTGTGAATATTTGTATATATTGGCCACCTTTTTATTATATAATATTTTTATTCTTATGCTAAATATTTTTGGGGCAAATTCATTATTGGTGTTTCCCATCCTTGTGTGGTTGGTTCCAAGAGTGCTCCCAAATCCCTATCTGGCACATCAACATAGAGTATAAAAGCATATTAAAGTTAGATCTTTAGAGGAATGAACCTAAACAAAGGAATTGCCATATTTCTTTGTTCAGTAGGTATTTATACTTGTAAAATAGATTGAACTTTCCTTTCATTAGTCTTGACATCTAAACTATCTAATATGAATCTAGTATATTTCCAATTTTTTTAGGAGTTATGGAAGGCTGGCAAAAAAGGTTCAGCATAGATCTGTTGCTCTGCACAACTATTGGGCTAAAGTACCCAAGTGATGGAGAACAACATACCTACATGTGGCTCTCTTCAATTTGTTGCACTTTGCAAGATTCTAGACTCCCAGAATTCCCAACCAATTCTGGAAGATGTCAATTTAAAAAGCTCTATTCTTGTATCTTAGGCTAATTACTGTTTTTTTTTTTTGTTTTTAAAGCAAGACATAGTGCATCTTTTAAATTTTGCCTTTTCTCTACCTTACAACAGGAAGCAAAATGGAAGGCTAATCCAGGATAAAATGGTGTGATTACCAGTTTGATGTGTGTAATGCTTTCTTTCTTTACATTAGGCACATCTTGCTTAACTTTTAATTACCCCCATCAGTAAGCAAGAGCTTCAAATATGTTGTGGAACAATAGAAGCCAATGCTTTCAGCTGTTTCTCTCATGAGCTCATGCAGCTGCTGTTATAGCCATGTTGCTTTCAAGTTAGCATGACAAGTGATCATCCAGGGCCTCATAACACTACCTACTCTGATAGAATCCCTCTCCCCCAAGAACTTAATAAGCAAGCAAAGAAGTAACTTTCTTTGTGGCAATCAGGGGACTACTGCAGGAGACATAAGGAAGCTTCTCTGTTAGAGGACAACAGTCTGCCATTTACTTTACAGATGTATCTATAATTTAAGCCACAGATGAAACAACCACCTGCTCTGTAGATACTCTCAGGAGGATGGGGAGAGGCTACCCAGAGCCTCATAAATCATGGAGAGGATTAAAAGCAATGAACATTTATCTTCTTAATCCTGCAAAGCAATACTGCAAAGCCAAGGATTACAACTTGCTGTGCATGTAATCTTTGTTTGGGGATAAAAAAGTGTCAAGTTTTTTTTCTATATTATTCTTGGTTTTGTTTTGCTTTTTTTAAAAAAATGCACTTAGGGGAAAAAAAATCTTTCAATTAGCTGTGATGGATGTCATTGAGGAAAGTAAAAAAACCCCACCTTTTTAGAAAAGTATTCATTTAACTCTCAATAAGGTCATTGACATGCTTGGATTAGAGATGATGATAATTGCACAGTTGCATCTGCAATTGTATGACTTACTCATGATAACCCAAATTATTGCTCTGTTATGACACTTCTATACTAGTCAAAAAGTACTGATATGGGTTCTTTACCATGTGTCCAAATTCTGCACAACTGCCCGTATTGTGTCTCCAAAAGTGTGATATGCTTAACTATGCTATTAAAAGGAGAAGATAGGGGATGCCTGACTGACTGAGGAACAGCCAACAAGTACATGAAAACAATGCTTCCCACACCACATAAAAGAGCATCCCAGATTGAGTAATTTGTTTAATGTTTAATTTTCCAAGCTATTTTCCAAGGCGCCTGAAGGCAGAACAAGAAGCAACGGATGGAAACTAATCAAGGAGAGAAGCAAATGAGAACTAAGGAGAAACTTCTTGACAGTTAGAACAATTAACCAGTGGAACAACCTGCCTCCAGAAGTGGTTAATGCTCCAACACTGGAAGTTTTTAAGAAGAGACTGGACGGCCTTTTGTCTGAAATGGTATAGGGTTTCCTGCCTGAGCAGGGGGTTGGACCAGATGACCTCCAAGGTCCCTTCCAACTTTTTTATTATTATTATTATTATTATTATTATTATTATTATTATTATTATTATTATTATTATTATTATTATTATTATTATTATTATTATTATTATTATCATTATTTATTTATTTTATTTATTTTATTTTCAGAATTTTTACCCCGCCCTTCTCCTTGCGGACTCAGGGCGGCTGACAGCCTGATAAAAACAACTACAGAAATGCCCCAAAAACTATCGTTTAAAACAAAGTTAAAATAAAATATTAAATATTTGGCCTTGTTAATTATTAAAATAGCTTTTAAAACCCCTCTAAAAATTTCCCCTTAGGCCAGTCCTGCTTGTTGGAAGAGCCATGTCTTAAGGGCGCGGCGGAAGGAGGGGAGATCCGGGATCACCCGGATCTCTGGGGGTAGTTTGTTCCAGAGGGTGGGAGCTCCCACCGAGAAGGCCCTCCCCCTGGGAGTCGCCAGCCGGCACTGTCTGGCTGACGGCACCCTGAGGAGACCCACTCTGTGGGAGCGTACCGGCCGGTGGGAGGTAATCTGCGGCAGAAGGCGGTCTCAGAGATATCCAGGTCCGATGCCATGGAGCGCTTTGAAGGTGATAACCAACACCTTGAAGCGCACCTGCTTCCGGTGGCCGTTGGTCACGTCGAGCGCGTCGTTGCCACAATGTACCCTCGCTGCTCAGGGAGGGTTGTGGCGGGCGCGCCGGCGTAAGACCTGGTCAACCTCGGAGGCCCACGAGGAGTTCCCTTCGGGGTACATCTCTCGCAATGTCATCAGGTCCGCCCTCCACTGCTCCCGTACCCACTGACACGCGTTCCGGCACAGGTGACGAGGGCAAGGTGACTGTGCGCATATTATTATTATTTGTAGAATATCACAAGAAGGCAAAACTATTTATTTATTTATGCCAAATCATCCCATTTGTTGTTTGTTTGTTTTTACACTGAGTAAGTAGTAGCTTCAAGTGCAATTATCATTTCCCTGGCTAGAAAGGTATCCTCCCTTAGAAGGAGGGACTAAGGACTAAGACAAGGCAACTGGAGTCAGGCATGGAAAGTTCCAGCCCTAACAATAGTGGGGAAGTGGCATTACCATTTGACATCTAGGTCAGTGGTGGCAAATCTATGGCACGCATTGCCAGAGGTGGCACTCAGAGCCGTCTCTGTGGGCACATGCATTTTTGCCCCAGCCCCGCCTCCCCCCACAACCCCCTCACCAGCAGCCTCCCCAGAGAAGAGGCTCCCCCAGGCACAGCCCACGCAGACCAGTGTAGCCAAGCACATGGCAGCTGGGCAGCAGGGACAAGACTCCGTCCTTGTGCCCCATCACATGCAGATGATGCTGCGGGGTGCGGGCAGAGGGCGTGGCCGCCATGGCGCTGCAAGGCTGCCTGGACGATCTATGGTGAGTGGCCCTGCAGGTGGGCAGAACAGGGAGTGGGGGGGTGGAGCGGGGGACAAAGTGGGGGCAGGCCGGGGGTGGGCCGGTTGTTGGGCACTCGGTCTCTAAAAGGTTTGCCATCACTGATCTAGGTCATTCCATTTCAGACTTTGTACCAGAATCTTATTTACAACCAGGAATGGTAATCCCTCATGTGAAAAATCAGGAATTAGAGGAGTGCTCAATTGCACCTAGAAGAATCTAGATTGGAGAGCAGCTGATCAGCATTAGTTGTTTTCTAGCACTGACTGAAACCTTTCTTTACTCTTTCAATACCAATCTTATATTTTAGGGGGTACTTTGCTTTAATCTTCCCTTGTGTCATTATTTATATAGTCACTGGGATATGTCTTGATCTATAGGTTCACTCATAACTTATTTGATCCATGAACCTTGACCAAAATTTGTTGTAGTTTTATTCATTTGATTTTTACAGTGATCTTCCTTTACAAGGGGCCTATATGCATTATCTGTCCCATCAAAGAATGGTTATTTTGCAATGAACTTTTTTTTTATAAGCTTTGAGTAGCAGAAGAGAGCGCTGGAACTGATTGTACATCTGCTTTGCCAAGCCTGTTAAATTTGGCAGCCAAATGACAGAGTGGTAAATCCCTTATTTTATATTGCCTATCTTACTATTATCCAGTGTTAGAAGGAGAGAAAGCAGAAAGTTACCTATTATCCTGGGCCAGGAACCTTGCAAAATATATTGAGGATGGGACATTGCTTATTCACTAATGAGGACTTAGTGTAAGTTTCATTAAAGCAAAGAGAGCAAAGGAATTTGTGCAACAATTCTTCCCTTTATTTGCTTCATTCTAAGTGTGACACTGGCATTTCTTTTTAAACAACACAACAAGCCATGCACAATTAGACATCAGAGGTGTAACATTATTTAGGTCAGCCAGAAGTTGCAAGTACACATACAGCTGAAAGCAGGCTGCTGAGCTGAAAAACAATATGGAAAGCTAGAACTAAAACTAAACAGACACAATCAGGGATGATTCAGTTTGTTGGGATCATTTTCTGTCTTGCAATATATGCACCCTATGACAGCTTTTGGCTTTTGGCTGTCATAGCTGATGTCAGAGAAGTGTTCATTTTTTAAAGAAGCAGCACCATCTGTCCCACCCTCTCCTTTCTTATACCCACAACTGTGTTCCTAATTAGCTCTGTTTGGATCACAGCCACCCCTGGTATTGCCTCTTTTATTTTTATCTCCACTCATCTTGTATTAGATTGAGTACTCATGTGAATAGCTTTGGCTGACTCAGAATGCATTCTTCCACATGGACTTTAGGCTGGGTCTACATATGCTCAAGGCAAGAATAAATTGAATACATATCATTCTTAGTGTATTCAGCAACACATGCTATCAAATTCAAATTCAGTCTTTTGTTGAATTCAGTCTTTCAAAAGCTACTGGTAGAATGTTGTCCTTTGGTCATCAACATGGACAGGTAGAAATCCAGTCCATAGCTTGACAAATATTACTATGCTGCCCAGCTTTCTGTAGCGACACTTATTTTTAAGCATCAGAATGTTTATTTGAATATTTCCCTTCCTCCTGCACATTTTTTTGCTTTCTACTAAATGATTGTTGGGGATCATAGTTGGTGGGGTTTTTTTGGGTGGTGGTGGTGGTGGGACTCCATTATTTGTTGTTCATTAAACTCAACAGCCAGCAGTTGAGTATGTGTTGGGATACCTAACTACTGAATTAACTTACCATTCTATTTTAGATAAGTTTTGATGCTTTGGATGAAAAATATTGATCCATCTGATAGGTTCAGATACTGAACAATACTTCCAATGGCATCCAGACAATAAACCCAATTGTGTTTCCCTCCTTAAAAGGCCTTTTCTAACTGATGAAGTAAGATGGTAAACAGTGGCTCAGTGAAGTATAGAACAGCCTAGGAAAAACAGGCAGAAATATTAGCCCATGTTTTTAAATCTAACCAGAATCAATAGTTTTTTCTGTTCAGATATAATGTGAATTTTGCTACTTTATCATAGATTGATCACCCTATTCTTTACTGCATGCTGGTATAGACAAACCATATTTACTTTTTAAGAGGACAGTAAACCGAAAATGTTAACTATTTTCTTGTAATGTCAAAAGTTGTCATCAGTAAAGCAGAGAAGTAAGCTAATTATCTGAATCCAGATGAATATAAATTTAACAAAAACAAAAAGGATTAATACTGTTTAGATCAGGCATGTCAAACTGCCGGCCTGCGGGCCAGATATGTCACGATGAAACCATGGTCACCCCATTGTCGGCAATAAGGAAAAAGTTGTGATACGTTGCGCGATGTCACATGACATTGCAAGTTTGACGTGGCTGGGTTAGATCATGTGCTGCTACATTTAAAGTGCTTTTTATATAGTTTATCTTTTTAAAACAAAATGATTCTCTTTTGCTGGTACTCATTCCTGATTCAAATATCAGTATTTCATTTTGGTCTTTCTTCCTTCCTTAACTACTTCAAAGTGATTACAGTAGGTGTGGTCTTTTTTAATCCCCATTCATTGTAGAATTTATATTGTAAAGTCACCTTCAAAACTCATTTTATTCCTGCAAAAGCAAATGAAACAACCTGGCAATTATTTTTAAGAAGTAGTATGTAATTTCCCTTTTTGGGAATATTGTTCATAAATCAGGTTTGAAGATAAATAAATGTTCATAGGAACTTGCTCATATCATAGTCCTATCTATGTATTATGAAATATAGTATATTTATTTAGAATAGTTCAAAAGTATTATATACTTATTGCTCCCAAGGTTCCAACTAGCAGTAATTTGGGGGGCATTTTTGATATATCAGTTTCCTATGCAAGGAAGAGAAACCTTTTACAAATCTTTAGTTGTACTTTTGAGGTTTAAAATTTGTTCAGGATTTTTTGATTTAGCAGTTTATATGGCTGCCCAAGTTGTAAATTGCTAGTGTAGGATTAAAACACAAACAATTAACAATTAATATGAAAAAATCTGAAAGTAGAACATAAAGCAATACAATAAGGCTGAATCCAGACATGGTAAAAGACAAACCACTTACCAGATGGGACTAGCCAACATCCTAGCCAGTGCTGAGGGGAAAAAAGTTTCTTATAGAAGGCCAACAGGATAGAGGCTGTGCAAATCTTGAGAGTATATTATTCCAGAGGATAAATGCCATGACAGAGAAGGTAAAATCTCAAGGTTCCATTAGATAACACTATTTCACAGAGGGAACCTGAAGAATGTTCACTTTTCAGATCTCACAGGACAGGTGGACACAACTGGAAATAGGCAGTCCTACAAATAAATTGGCCTTGTGCTATTAAGGCTTTATTGGTGGTAACTAGAACCTTATATTAGAACCATGTATTCTATTAAGTATACTGTATATTGGGTATATACTGGATATATATTCTGTTGTGAGATGGGTGACCATGTAAATTAAATAAAAATAAAATAAATAAACACCTGCATCTTGTAAAGAAGTGGTGTTGCTTGGGCACAGTATAATGTATCGATAATTACCTGAGTTGCCATATTCTGGATCATTTACAGCTTCTGAATGGTCTTCAAGTTCATGTATAGCACAATTCAGTAGTATAAGCAGGAGGTGACCAAGGAATAAGTAACTATGAGCAGAGCCTCCAATCCAAGAATGGATGTAATTGGCACACAAGATGGAATTTACGAAGTTTCTCCTGGCTATCTGCTGCTCATGCAAAAGCAATGAATCTAGGGAGGTCCCTGAATTGTGCATCAGATCTGTGTAGGAGAATGTAACTGATCCAGAACTAAAGATGCAAAATCTCCAAATCCAGGATGGAGAACAGGGCCTAAAATCCAGAGCCACTTAATCTTGCCTGAGACAAAGCCTATTTATCCCTATCTAGACCCTTATAGTTTTGGCTAAGGATGAAAACAAATATAAACCCAAAGCTCTATCCCCATTTCATGGTAAATATTTGCTCATTGAATACATATGTATGCAGATAGATTGCAAACACATTTTATTTTAGGATGTGTTCATGTTGCATAGATTGAACAGTTGGAAAAAAAAAACAGAAAAAGGCAAGAGGAAATTCATATCTGAGAAGTTGTATACATACCATTTGGAGCAGTCCCCAAAAGTCACACTTGGCTTTTTATTAATGCTTTGAATATGGCATCTGAATGGTGAATATTGTTTATGTAATTATATAAAATTACATAAAATATTTGTTTAAAATTAGAATTAATTGTACCTTTTGAGCATACTCACATGGATTTTAGTAAAATCTTGGATGTGGACTCCAAGAACTTTCTGAGATTAACATTTGACCTTTGAATTGAAAAAATATTTATTGTTCTAGCTCTAGGACAGTGGTTCTCAACCTTTTTAATGCCGCGACCCCAACCGGTCATAAGTCGAGGACTAAACCGGTCATAAGTCGGGGACTAAACGGTCGTAAGTCGAGGACTACCCAACCGGTCGTAAGTCGAGGACTTTCCCTGCCCGGGAGCGCCGCGCATGCGTGGTTCCGCCCCCTGCGCTGGCTGAGGCGTAGCTGGCAAGCGGCAGAGACGGAGCAGGCCGACCACCAGCTGGCCCAGCCCAAGGGAGGTAAGGCACCCGACGGAAAAGGGGAAAAAAATGGCGGACAAAAAATGGCGGACAGCCTTGCTTGGCGACCCCCGTGAAATGGTCGATCGACCCCAAATGGGGTCCCGACCCACAGGTTGAGAACCACTGCTCTAGGAGAATAAATGCAAGCACTTATGATTTCAATAGTTAGTAGAAAAAATTGTTCAGAGATTTGATTTATTGCAGCTAGGAGTATATTTGGACTAGTTGATTTTTATATCCAGTAATTATTTATGACATTGCATGAAAGTACACATGTGGTGCAAGAAAGTTTGTCATCCTTAGTCCTTTTCAAAATATGCAAAACAGTTGGGACTGTATTTTTTGTTGATAGTAGACATTTTTGTTTCCAATACAAATTTCTTTCTGAGTATCATATTGCTTTTGAGAGAAAACAGAACAATGAAACATTATAGTGCTTAAGTAAACACTTAGTAAAGCAAATATGAGTTTATGCAAATCACCATATGTCTTGTGAAACAAATTCCAGCTAATAATATTTCACTGTCTTCTATTTTTGTACTACATAAAGGTCAACAAGCCCATCTGATCATTATTTGGTGTCATTGTATATGTGAAATGAAATGGAAGTTTTAGCTCAGTTCCTAATAGCTGAAATTGTTACTGAAAGACTATAATCAAAGCTAACACTAATTGGTACTTTTGCTGATTGATCATACTGTTTGTGCTTAAATATGGGAGTTAACAATCAATAATTACATAAAAAATTCTTCTTCTGACAGAGTGGGATGAAAATACTTCAAATTGTTTCAGAATTACAAGGGAAACTTTTTTTAAAAAACCTGCTTTTCTGAAATCAGGTTTGATTTGAGGTCTACAAGTAACTTTAAAGAACAAGAAAGTATCCTAAGTGAATTAATTATTTCAGGAGTTCATATGGTAGGGACTACCAGTTAAACAACTGAATGATAAATCATTCTTTCTAATAGTGTGGACACTACATGACTGAATGGCCCACTGTGTTAAAACCAAATAATTGCATATAAAATCCCTAAGTTTGAAGCTTTGAAAGGATGACTCAGTGAAACTTTGATTAAATTATTATATCATGGCATGTTTGAAGTCACAATCTAATCAGATGATTCCAAGGTGCTTCAGAAAACTGAAAGCTTTCCTATTGCTCCTGGGATTATTATAGACAAATCTATAAACTTTTAATTTAAATTCTCTGTATAGAGAACACTGAGTGGATAGGACTTGAGATACAGTATATGATGGGCTTATTGATATTATCATGAGTGGGTTGATGGGTTTTGTCACCTCATTAAATAACTCTTTTTTAAGTGCCTAGGTTAATATTACTTTGAGTATTAATTAATGTGACCAGCCCCAAGCCATAACTTTAGTGGGAGATCAACTTATATTTTAACTATTTTAATTATACTCGGAACATATCAGTTTAACAATATGAACCCTTGGTCAGATTTTATGAGACTTACATATTCTTTTACATACTGCACATGGCTAGGGCAGGTTGAGTCTTTCTACATTACAATGTCAACATCTGCCAAGCTTGCACTGATAGGCAGTAGTGCAAGCATTTTCTACTTTTAACAATGGAGGAAAGAAGCTATGACTGACTTTTTTTCTATGACAGTCAATTCTGCTGCCTTTGCTAATTAACTTATTGCCAAGAAGCTATCAATAAAACATGACAGTGTTGAGAGGGTTCTTTCTGGGAAAGGCCAATTATATCAGACTTCACCCAAGAAAATTTAGTGTTCAGAGACAACAAAGCTGAACTATTCCACAATGACAAGTAGATTCTTCTTCTTCCATGTCCTGTATAGAAATGGGTTCTGTCCAGCCTGATACCATATCAAAACTACAGATAGGGTATCCATCGTACCGTGTTTTCCCAAAAATAAGACCTGGTCTTATTTATTTTTTTGCCTCCAAAAGAGGTACCAGGTCTTTTTTTTGGGGGGGGGGTATCTTTACCACAGTCTTACCTCACAGTGATAGCACCGACAGCCCCGCCCAGCTGACCCATTTCTACAGTTGCTCGCCACCACTTGTGCACATCGCTCGTGGCTTCCATTTCAGCATCAGAGGCCTTCAGGAAATGCCTCTTCAGTTGAGAATGGAGCTCCAGATTGATGCATGCGGCTGCCCCCCAGCCTGCATTTCACTTCAGAGGCCTTCCAGAAAGACCTCTAATGGCAAAATGTGGCCACAGAAGAAGTGGGCCGGTGAGGTGAGGCAGGTGTTAATTCATGGGAGGCCTGGCTGCAATGGTAAGTGGGTGCAGGGCATGTGGGGCAGCTCCATACCCCCACCCTGGCTTGATTTTTAAGCGTGCACCTCGATCCAAAACTAGGGCTTATTTTTGGGATAGGGCTTATATTAGGCCCACCCCAAAAATCAAGCTAGGGCTTATTTTCAGGGTAGGTCTTACTTTTGGGGAAACATGGTAGGAAAGGCCAAGCTTTCAATCACTTATGCAACCTAGAAAATCCAGGGATTAGCAATAGCAATAAACATACCTGTGACACCTAGAAAAGCAAGTGAGAAGATTGGAACTTTTAAAACACAATATTTTTTTTGAAAGTTTAGCATTCTAAGTTAGAACAGGGCACTGGATTGGTTTTGTATAGCTTACAAGATATTAGATAATTTGGAAGCTGTTGTGCTGGATCATCTTCACAGTGATGTCGTTTGTGCCCTGAAAGAAGAACAGGAAAAATGATTCAATCCTTTATTGAAGTAAAAGTTTCTTCATTGTAGCCTGCAGACAAGTAATTTTATTTAAAAAAAGATGAATGTCAAATCCTGAAGTGAAGTAAATAAAATTGAGTTCACTATGAATCTAAAATCCTAAACTTGAATTAAATCATTCTCTTTGGATCTCCAATTTAGTCTGAATCAGCACTGATTCACACAGACATAAAAAAAAAATACGGGAGGAAAAAATAATCTTTCCTAAATGTCACCCTGCTGCATATTAGTTGTTTATTTAAATTGCATTGGCTGTTTTCACTTCATTGAAGCACAATACAGTAAAATAATTAAAATGCAATCTATAGTATAATAAAACACAATTCTATATCTATTAAAACTCAAATGATAAAAAATTATTTAAAAACAATTTTTTTTTCACATTCCACATTGTGGGACTTCATTCTCACTTCCACAATTTCTAGCTATTTCTATTTTAGTTCTTTATTTATTTCCTTATTGTTCAGATTTGTGTGTCATCCTTTAAAACATTTGTTCTTAAAATGCTTGTGACACAAAAAAAATCAACATCTGTGCACTCCCTTTTAAAGATCTTATAGAGAAATATGGAGATGGCCTTGAAAAAATATTAAATCAGCTTAAGTAAAACCCATCTTTGCCCTGGAGGGGTGGAAGGAAAAAGAAGATACTCCAGTTTGTCCTGCCTTGATTCTCTTGTTTTTCAGCAGTAGGGACAGAGATGAATCTCTCAGAATGTTTCAAGATTATTGTTACAAGTATAATGAAAGTGCAGTTCCAATAGTCCTTGTGAAATCATTTCTGTGATCTGAAGGGCTGACAGCTAGAGACATTCACATTGAAAGCCAGTATATAAATAGTGCAAAATATTAGTAAACCAATATTTAATTATTTATCCAAGAATGTTTACTGAAGCTTTCTACTTTTGTCAAAATGATCAAAGTGTTGCACTGAAAGTTTCATTTATTGGGGGTTTGTATATGTTGTCACATATGGAAGGAGTGAAGCTTGTATTGCAGCAGCACAATGTTGTTTAAGTCAGTCTACCATCTTGACTTCCTTTGCAGATACCACTGTCTCTATATTTTTATTAGCACGATAATAGACAAGTATGATTAGATTAGATTAGATTACCTTTATTATTTCTTTACTGTGGGCACAACGGCACATGTTAAAAATGAAATTTAGTTGCTTGCTCTCAAAGTGTACACGTATATAACGCACATTTAAACATACTAAATACAACATATGTATAGACCTACACCCTTACATATACATAACATGTAAATATTAATCACTGTCTATCTTGAATACATAAGGGAAGGAGGAAGCTTTAGAGTGCTCCACTGTATGGAACAAAACTGTGACTGAATCTGGATGTTCTGCTCTGGATACCACGGAGCCTCCTGCCAGAAGGTAACAAGGAAAACAGGTTGTGAAGAGGATGTGTAGTGTTCCAGATAATCTTACAGATCCTGCTCAAGCAAACAGTTATGTGCTATGTCCTGGATGGATGGAAGGGAGGGAACTTCCAATAATCTTTTCAGTCATCCTCACCACTCTCTGCACTGCCTTCCTGTCTGAAGCAGTGATGCTTCTAAACCAGACTGTGATGCTGTATGACAGGATGCTCTTGATCATCCCTCTATAGAAAGTGGTAAGAGCAGAGGAAGGAAGATGTGCTTTCTCATGCGATGCAGAAAATGCAGGTGCTGCTGTGCCCACTTCACCAGTGTCTCGCTGTTGAGTGACTAAGCCAGCCTACTTGTTAACTGCACACCCAGTAATTTGATGTTAGTAACCATCTCCACAGGTGAATCATTAATGCACAGAGAAATGTGGCTGTGCCTGCCTTTTCTGAAATCGACAATGATCTCTTTGGTTTTTCCAGTATTTAAAATTGGGCTGTTTTCCTTACACCAGTTTACCAAACCTTCAACCTCCTTGAGGTAAGCACCTTCATTGTCATCATGAATACACTACTGTTGTATCATCTGCGAACTTCACAATATGGTTGGTGGCAAACCTAGCACAAGTCATGAGTCAACAGGGTGAACAGCAGCATAATTAGGACGTAGCCCTGAGGAGAACCTATGCTCAAGAAAATAGTGTTAGAAATATTTGTTCCAGCTTGCAGATATTGGGGCCCATTAGTAAGAAAATCAAGAATCCAGTTGCACAAAGGAATGTTTAAGTCTAAAAGGCCCAGTTTGTCTATTAGATGTTGGGGAATGATTGTGTTAAATGCTGAACTGAAGTGGACAAACAACTAACATTGCAGTGGTGAATACTCAAGGATCATTAGAAATCAAACTAATACTGTAAAAAAAGCTGTAAATCAATGAAGAGTAGAAGAGTGCATTAGATAAGACAAACAGTTGGGAAAGTCAGATAAGCAGGGTTCTTCATCATTTCAAGTAGATTTAACTGTGTAAACTACTATAATTTGTGAAAATGGCACTTTTCCTGGCTGTATTACACTCCCTTTGTTAGGGGAAACACAAGAAAAGTGAACTGTGGACATCCAGCAGAAATGAAGAAAGATTAAGTATCCTTGGTAAAAGAAATGGAGTATAAATGTGTTGCATTATATGAAAAATGTTTCTCAGAGATTTTGAAAATAATTTTTCTACTTGATTTTACCAAAGGGAAAGAAATATCACCAATCCATGTTGGAAAAGGGTAGTGTTCTAACAAATAAATTGTGCTTATTGAAATATAGCTACTAACTAATCGAAGTACTTTTTCTTCAAACATTAGAGGGGAAAAATTGGGTGAGTTTTTCAGGAAGACAATATATCTTAGGTTTATTATTATTTTGCTTGGTCACATAGTCAGATAGATGGATTTAGCATTGTTATCCAATTATTGAGTCCCTCCCAAGAACCTGGGGATAGGGAGATATTGTTGTTTAATAAAATTAAAGCTATCACTGAAGGATGTAAACTGTTCCAGGTAAAGCTGCAGTTGACTGATGGTGATTTTGTTAATGCCAATGGTGTTCCAATTCTTGGGGATTTCACCCAAGATGATGATGATGATGATGATGATGATGATGATGATGATGATGATGATGATGATAGTTGTTGTTATTGTTGCCATCATCATCATCATCATCATCATCATCATCATCATCATCATCGCTTTCTTTTGTCATAGTCATTCTATTTCTATTATAGGTCTTGTAGGTCTTGGTATTTTGTGAATTTCTCCAGTTTATTCTCATGTCCCAAAGGTGCTTTTTCGAAAAGGCAACTGGACTTGTTTTTTGTTTCTTTGAAAATGTTTTGCTTTTCATCGAAGAAGCTTCTTCAGTGGAAAAAAGCACCTTTGGGACAACCATGACCTGGATGATTGAGAATTTGCATAGACATTTCGCCAAATTTATTCTCTTCTATTCTGCTCTCTTCAGATACTGTATTATACACTATTCAGACTTCTGTTGTCAGCTTCAAAGATGCTAAGTTATCTGTAATAATCTTCTTCATCCAAACTCTTGATGTTATTTCCATGGGGCATGAAAATTGCTTGCATCTGATCTCAACTTGCTGATCTTATTTTCCAGTCTGATCTTCCATTTTGGTGGCACACTGTTTGCTTTCTTCTGTCTTTATTTATTTTGCATCACAGATATTCAGTTACCGTATTTATTGGCGTATAACACGCACCGGCGTATAACACGCACCTTCATTTTAAGGGAAATTTCAGGAAAAAAACTTAAAGGTGGGGCCGGGCGGCGGAGAGCTTGGCGGCAGCGGCAGCAGGAGGATGGGGAAGGGGCGTGGCTGCCCGGGCCAAGGTGGGGCCGGGTGGCGAAGGGCCGCGGCTGCCCGGGCCGAGATGGGGCCAGGCGGCGGAGAGCTTGGCGGTGGCGGCAGCGGGAGGACGGGGAAGGGCCGCGGCTGCCCGGGCGGCGAAGGGCCGCGGCTGCCCGGGCCGAGATGGGGCCGGGCGGC
>NW_015386405.1:2217249-2219132 GCF_001527695.2 Protobothrops mucrosquamatus | reverse complement strand
GGGCCGAGGTGGGGCCGGGCGGCGGAGACCTTATATCGGCGTATAACACGCACACATCATTTGCCCCCTATTTTCAGGGGGAAAAAGTGCGTGTTATACGCCAATAAATACGGTATAATTGCAGCTGTGCTGTACATTAGATGGTTTGTTCCTTGCAGTAACTTGGTGCTTATATTTGATATTTCATCATTTCCATTTTTAATGCTTGGGCTAGCTGTTTCTTTGGAACAAGCTTCAATGCAGGCAGCCTTATCCTGAAGTTTTTGTGCTGTTCTAGATGCTCAGTTATTCTTTGTTTCAATTCTTCTACTTCTTTAGCTGAAGAGCTTTGTTCTTTCTGAGCCAGAGGAGAGGCTGCCTTGTTTCCAAATGAAAGAAAAATCTGTATATTTGCTGGAATCCTCTATTGCCAACTCCACCTGGTTTGACTTTAGAATCTGAATTACTTCTGGCAAGGCTTTCGTTTCTTTGCCCTGGGTAGACTTTTACAGTTCTTCCAATTCTGATTCTGTGAATACTATATTTTGTATTATAAATCTACATTGATCTCTCTGTTCTATTATTTCTGATTGTGGATGCTGTTCTTTCCAGAACTGTTGCATTCATTTCAAATGTCCTCTTGTTGTTGATGTGTAATAACAGATCATGATTTCTTTGTTTTTAATAACTGCATATTTGCGATGAGTAAATATTTTGCCAGTAGTTTTGCAGCTGCTGGACCTGGTTCCTCAACTAAGAGTCCTGAGTCCTGTAGCCCAGTTTTCAGCAGAAGTCCAGCAACTCCAACATCTAGTATGATCCTTGTTACCAGAAGAAAACCGAGCCACTATGCATTTGGGTAATTTACATCTCACTATATCTTTTTATCTTTGTCTGATTCATCTGATTAGATCTGTGACATATAGTTAAAACTCTGGCACTGCTCTCATCTTCCTCAGAGAACACAAGCCCCACAATCATGTCAAGGTAGTGCCTCACTGGTGGAAAATAGAGTTCCTAACCAATAATAGAATCCAGATTGCAGTGGTAAGAGTGCCAAATCCTACCCACTGGACCACCAGGGATTGAATCCTACCTACTAGACCAAAAGGGACCAATGCCTAACTACTGGAGGACTAGGGAATAATCCTAACAATTGGACCATTTGAAACCGAATCCTAACCATTAGACCACCAGGGACCAATTCTAAACACTGGTGCACCAGGGACTGAATACTAATCATGGGATCACCAGGGAATGAATCCTAACCACTAGACCACTAGGGAAGGAATCCAAACCACTAGACCACCAGCAAATAAATCAGAACCACTAGACCACTAGGAACCAAATCCTAACCACAAGATCACCACAGATAGAATCCTAACCACTAGATCACCGAGGAATGAATCCTAACCATTAGACCACCAGGAACCAAATCCTAACCACTAGACCACCAGGGACCAAATCCTAACCACTAGACCATCAGGGATCAACTCCTAACCACTAGACCACCAGGGGCCAAATCCTAACCACTAGACCATCAGGGATCAACTCCTAACTACTAGCCCGCCAGAGAAGATATCCTAACTACTAGAGTCCCAGGGACCGAATCCTAACCATTAAATTACCAGGGACAAAATTCTAATCACTAGACCATCAAATACCAAATCCTAACCATTAGAACACCAGGCCCCAAATCCCAACAACTAGACTACGAGGAAATGAATCTTAATCACTTGACCATCAGGGATTGAATCCCAACTATTAGACCACAGGGAATGAATCTTAATCACTAGACCACCAGGGACTGAATCCTAACTACTCAACCACCAGGAATCGAATCCTAACCACTGGACCACCAGGGATTGAATTCTAATCACTAGACAAAACCAGGGTTCAAATCC
>NW_015386405.1:2176766-2216246 GCF_001527695.2 Protobothrops mucrosquamatus | reverse complement strand
GACCATCAGGGATTGAATCCCAACTATTAGACCACAGGGAATGAATCTTAATCACTAGACCACCAGGGACTGAATCCTAACTACTCAACCACCAGGAATCGAATCCTAACCACTGGACCACCAGGGATTGAATTCTAATCACTAGACAAAACCAGGGTTCAAATCCTAAGCACTAGACCACCAGGGATGGAATCGCAACTACTAGACTACCAGGGACTGAATCCCAACCATTAGACCACCAGGGACTGAATCCTAGCCACTGAACCACCAGGGAAGGTATCCTAACCACTAGATCACCAGGGAATGAATCCTAACCTCTAGACCACCAGGGAAGGTATCCTAACCACTAGATCACCAGGGAACAAATCTTAATCACTAGATCATCAGGGACTGAATCCCAGCCACTAGACAACCAGAGAACGAATCCCAACCACTAAACCATCAAGGAAAAGAATCCTAAGCACTAGACCACCAGGGATGGAATCCCAACCATTAGACCACCAGGGACTGAATCCTAATAACTAGACCACCAGGGACCAAATCCTAACCACTAGACCACCAGGGAATGAATCTTAATTACTAGACCATGAGGGAAAGAATCTTAATCACTAGACCACCAGGGACTGAATCCAACCACCAGGGATTGAATCCTAACTACTCGATCACCAGGGAATCAAATTCTAGCTACTGGACCACCAGGGATCAAATCTTAATCACTGGACCACCAGGGATCAAATCCTAAGCACTAGACCACCAGGAAACAAATCCTAATCACTAGAACACCAGGGATGGAATCTAAACTACTAGACTACCAGGGACTGAATCCCAGCCATTAGACCACCAGGGACTGAATCCTAACCACTAAACCACCAGGGACTGAATCCTAACCACTAGATCACCATGGGCATTTTAACCACTTACAACAGTAGACATCAAATTCCAATCATTGAACTACCAGGGAATGAATCCTAACCACTAGATCACCAGGGAATGAATCCTAACCTCTAGATCACCAGGGAAGGTATCCTAACCACTAGATCACCAGGGAACAAATCTTAATCACTAGATCATCAGGGAATGAATCCCAGCCACTAGACAACCAGAGAACGAATCCCAACCACTAGACCATCAGGAAAAGAATCCTAAGCACTAGACCACCAGGGAAGGAATCCCAACCATTAGACCACCAGGGACTTAATCCTAACCACTAGACCACCAGGGACGAAATCCTAACCACTAGATCACCAGGGAATGAATCTTAATTACTAGACCATGAGGGAAAGAATCTTAATCACTAGATCACCAGGGACTGAATCCAACCATCAGACCACCAAGGATTGAATCCTAACTACTCGATCACCAGGGATCGAATTCTAGCTACTGGACCACCAGGGATCAAATCTTAATCACTGGACCACCAGGGATCAAATCCTAAGCACTAGATCACCAGGAATGAAATCCTAACCACTAGAACACCAGGGATGGAATCTCAACTACTAGACTAACAGGGACTGAATCCCAACCATTAGACCACCAGGGACTGAATCCTAACCACTAGACCAGCAGGGGCCAAATCTTAACCACTAGACCACCAAGGAAGGTATCCAAACCACTAGACCACCAGGGAAAATATCCTAACTACTAGAGTCCCAGGGACCGAATTCTAACCACTAAATTACCAGGGACAAAATCCTAATCACTAGACCATCAAATACCAAATCCTAACCATTAGAACACCAGGCCCCAAATCCCAACCACTAGACTACGAGGAAATGAATCTTAATCACTTGACCATCAGGGATTGAATCCCAACTACTAGACCACAGGGTATGAATCCTAATCACTAGAACACCAGGGATGGAATCTAAACTACTAGACTACCAGGGACTGAATCCCAGCCATTAGACCACCAGGGACTGAATCCTAACCACTGGACCACCAGGGATTGAATTCTAATCACTAGACAAAACCAGGGTTCAAATCCTAAGCACTAGACCACCAGGGATGGAATCCCAACCATTAGACCGCCAGTGACTGAATCCTAACCACTAAACCACCTGGGACTGAATCTTAACCACTAGACCACCAGGGACCAAATCTTAACCACTAGACCACCAGGGAAAGAATCTTAATCACTAGACCACCATGGACTGAATCCATCCACCAGACCACCATGGATTGAATCCTAACTACTCGATCACCAGGCATCGAATTCTAGCTACTGGACCACCAGGGATCAAAGCTTAATCACTGGACCACCAGGGATCAAATTCTAAGCACTAGACCACCAGGAAACAAATCATAAGCACTAGAACACCAGGGATGGAATCTCAACTACTAGACCACCAGGGACTGAATCCCAACCATTAGACCACCAGGGACTGAATCCTAACCACTGAACCACCAGGGAATGAATCCTAACCACTAGATCACAAGGGAATGAATCCTAACCTCTAGACCACAAGGGAAGGTATCCTAACCACTAGATCACCAGGGAATGAATCCTAACCTCTAGACCACCAGGGAAGGTATCCTAACCACTAGATCACCAGGGAATGAATCCTAACCTCTAGACCACCAGGGAAGGTATCCTAACCACTAGATCACCAGGGAACAAATCTTAATCACTAGATCATCAGGGACTGAATCCCAGCCACTAGACAACCAGAGAACGAATCCCAACCACTAGACCACCAGGAAAAGAATCTTAATCACTAGACCACCAGGGACTGAATCCAACCATCAGACCACCAAGGACTGAATCCTAACTACTCAACCACCAGGGATCGAAACCTAAGCACTAGTCCACCAGAAAACGAATCCCAACCACTAGACCATCAGGAAAAGAATCCTAAGCACTAGATCACCAGGGATGGAATCCTAACCATTAGACCACCAGGGACCAAATCCTAACCATTAGATCACCATGGGCATTTTAACCACTTACAACAGTAGACATCAAATTCTAACCACTGAACTACAGGGAATGAATCCTACCCACTATATCACCAGGGAATGAATCCTAATCTCTAGACCACCAGGGAAGGTATCCTAACCACTAGATCATCAGGGAACAAATCTTAATCACTAGATCATTAGGGACTGAATCCCAGCCACTAGGCAACCAGAGAACGAATCCCAACCACTAGACCACCAGGAAAAGAATCTTAATCACTAGACCACCAGGGACTGAATCCAACCATCAGACCACCAAGGATTGAATCCTAACTACTCAACCACCAGGGATCGAATCCTAACTACTGGACTATCAGGGAACGAATCCCAACCACTACACAATCAGGGAATGAATCCTAACCACTAGACCACCAGGGGCCAAATCCTAACCACTAGACCAACAAGGAAGGTATCCAAAACACTATACCACCAGGGAAAATATCCTAACTACTAGATTCCCAGGGACTGAATCCTAACCACTAAATTACCAGGGACAAAATCCTAATCACTAGACCATCAAATACCAAATCCTAACCATTAGAACACCAGGCCCCAAATCCCCACCACTAGACTACGAGGAAATGAATCTTAATCACTTCTGGTAGTCCCTAACTTAGGGTTGATAATCTGGTGTCCCTTACTTAGAATTAGTGATCTGGTGGTCCCTGACTTAGGATTGATGAGTTGGTGGTCCTTAGCTTAGGATTGGTGACCTGGTGGTCCCTAACTTAAGATTAGTGATCTGTTTTGGTCCCAAGTTTAGGTAAGCACTAGACCACCAGGGATGGAATCGCAACCATTAGACTGCCAGGGACTGAATTCTAACAACTAAACCACCAGGGACTGAATCTTAACAACTAGACCACCAGGGACCAAATCCTAACCACTAGACCACCAGGGAAAGAATCTTAATCACTAGACCACCATGGACTGAATCCAACCACCAGACCACCAGGGATTGAATCCTAACTACTCGATCACCAGGCATTGAATTCTACTACTGGACCACCAGGGATCAAAGCTTAATCACTGGACCACCAGGGATCAAATCCTAAGCACTAAACCACCAGGAAACAAATCCGAACCACTAGAACACCAGGGACTGAATCTCAACTACTAGACCACCAGGGACTGAATCCCAACCATTAGACCACCAGGGACTGAATCCTAACCACTAAACCACCAGGGACTGAATCCTAACCATTAGATCACCATGGGCATTTTGACCACTTACAACAGTAGACATCAAATTCTAACCACTGAACCACCAGGGAATGAATCCTAACCTCTAGACCACCAGGGAAGGTATCCTAACCACTAGATCACCAGGGAATGAATCCTAACCTCTAGACCACCAGGGAAGGTATCCTAACCACTAGATCACCAGGGAACAAATCTTAATCACTAGATCATCAGGGACTGAATCCCAGCCACTAGACAGCCAGAGAACGAATCCCAAACACTAGACCATCAGGAAAAGAATCCTAAGCACTAGACCACCAGGGATGGAATCCCAACCATTAGACTGCTAGGGACTGAATCCTAACCACTAGACCACCAGGGACCAAATCCTAACCACTAGACCACCAGGGAATGAATCTTAATAACTAGACCATGAGGGAAAGAATCTTAATCACTAGACCACCAGGGACTGAATCCAACCACCAGACCACCAGGGATTGAATCCTAACTACTCGATCACCAGGGAATCAAATTCTAGCTACTGGACCACCAGGGATCAAATCTTAATCACTGGACCTCCAGGGATCAAATCCTAAGCAAGGACTGAATCCTAACTACTCAACCACCAGGAAACAAATCCTAATCACTGGAACACCAGGGATGGAATCTCAACTACTAGACCATCAGGAAAAGAATCCTAAGCACTAGATCACCAGGGATGGAATCCCAACCATTAGACCACCAGGGACCAAATCCTAACTACTCAACCACCAGGGATCGAATCCTAAGCACTAGTCCACCAGAGAACGAATCCCAACCACTAGACCATCAGGAAAAGAATCCTAAGCACTAGATCACCAGGGATGGAATCCCAACCATTAGACCACCAGGGACTGAATCCTAACCACTAGACCACCAGGGAACAAATCCTAACCACTAGACCACCAGGGAACAAATCTTAATTACTAAACCATGAGGGAAAGAATCTTAATCACTAGACCACCAGGGACTGAATCCAACCACCAGACCATCAGGGATTGAATCCTAACTACTCGATCACCAGGGAATTAAATTCTAGCTACTGGACCACCAGGGATCAAATCTTAATCACTGGACCACCAGGGATCAATTCCTAATCACTAGAACACCAGGGATGGAATCTCAAGTACTAGACTACCAGGGACTGAATCCCAACCATTAGACCACCAGGGACTGAATCCTAACCACTAAACCACCAGGGACTGAATTCTAACCATTAGATCACCATGGGCATTTTAACCACTTACAACAGTAGGCATCAAATTCTAATCACTGAATCACCAGGGAATGAATCCTAAACACTAGATCGCCAGGGAATGAATCCTAACCTCTAGACCACCAGGGAAGGTATCCTAACAACTAGATCACCAGGGAACAAATCTTAATCACTAGATCATCAGGGAATGAATCCAACCATCAGACCACCAAGGATTGAATCCTAACTACTCGACCACCAGGGATTGAATCCTAACTACTAGACCACCAGGGAACGAATCCCAACCACTACACAATCAGGGAATGAATCCTAAGCACTAGACCATCAGGGAACGAATCCTAGCCACTAGAACACCAGGGACAGAATCTCAACCACTAGACTACCAGGGACTGAATCCTAACCACTAAACTACCAGTAACTGAATCCTAACCACTAGGCCATCTATAGCATTTTAACCACTATAACACCAGGCATCAAATCCTAACCACTGAACCACCAGGGAATGATTCTTAGCCACTGGACAACCAGGGTTCAAATCCTAAGCACTAGACCACCAGGGATGGAATCCCAACCACCAGACTACCAGACTACCAGGGACTGAATCCCAACCATTAGACCACCAGGGACTAATAGATAGATAGATGGGCAGCAACATCATATGGCCAGGTGCAGGAAAGACGGGTAGGGAAGATAGAGAAATGGGGGAGGGACCCCCCAGAATCGACACATATGCCAGCATATGAGACATAGCAAGGAGAGACAGGATTGACTGGAGTGGGAAAAGCAAAGCCAGGAATAATGGGAGGGAAGCGAGTGACAAGACTAGAATTTCTCCTTTAGAGGCACCCCTATTGCAGTGTTAGCGAGGTGGCTCAGCAACCGTATTGCCTATTTGGTTGATGGCAGCCCCATGGTGGTTAAATCAGCGGAAGAGTTTCTGGGGAGGATTAGAACTCTTAGAGTGGAGGAGGATGAGGTGATGGTCTCCTTTGACGTCACCTCACTATTTACCTCCATCCCCCAGGACCTAGCGATTAAGGTTCTGAGGGACCAGCTTGAAAGACAAGTCGGAGCTGGCCACCAGGACTCCCTGCGTACCGAGGATTTAGTGCAGCTGCTACAACTATGCTTAACAACTTACTTTACTTTTCAGGGTGTAACATATGAGCAGGTATCAGAGGCCACTGCTAGACTACTGGTGCCGAATAACATAAAAGTGGCCCATAAGCCCAATCAGACCTTACGGGCTAAGGTTATGCATCCAAAGGATCAACTTCCCATTACTGAAAGGTCAGCAATTATCTATAAAATAAACTGTACGGGGTGTAGGAGCAATTATGTAGGCAAAACTTCTAAGAGGTTAAAAACACGCCTACAAGAGCACAAATTAGCAGTTAAACGAGCGGAGCCGTACTCCCAGATTTGGACCCACATGTCCGAACAAGGACATGGTTTTGATTTTGAGAACACCCAAATCCTTGCCAATGACACCACAAAGGGAGGTCGCCTGCTAAAAGAGGCATGGTTCTCAGGAACTGATTCCATCAATCGCCATGTCGATTTGTGCCCCACGTATCAAGCCCTGAGAGCGTGGAACGTCAGCCACCGCACAGACGGTTTTGGCGGTTCCAACTTTGAGTTGCATGACCAGAAGAAGAAGATCCCCCGGCACCTGCACCCCCCACCAACTGTACACCCAACACTGGATGGACAACTTCCACTGGGTCACCAGTGGATGGTCCTTGATGAACATTTTCCATGGGAACCGGCAAGGCGTCTGAAAAGCAATCTTGTCATGGAATGGAGCAACAACACGCACAACGGTGGAACAGAGTTTGAAGGACAAGAGGATGGAGGGTTGAAAGATCGTAATAAAGAGGAACTACGTTTCAATGGCACCAATAGGCATAGGATGACAACTCGTTCAAAACAGAGGGAAGGACAACATCATCCCCCAACGCTTTTAGCAACTCCCTGGCAGCGGTCTGAACAAGTGAGCGCTAGCTACGGGATGGTTACGGAGGGTGCCCAGGAGGGGTGTGAGGATGAGGAAACAAGAAGGGGGCGTATGCCACGCAGAACCGAGGTGGGCAGGAGAGAAAAGAGAGAACCTCCGCTATGGTACGAGGGCAACAACAAGCAGGAACGGAGTGGAGACGCGGCATGTAAGAGCAAAAGGGATGATCCCCCCTCCCCTCTCCGGACCTGGGATGCAATCACGTATGGAATATGGGAGGTGCTACACGAAAGAATGCCGGCAGTTGCTGGCCCCTGAACATGCATAACCTTATAACAACGAAGGGAGCGGCACGGGAGGAAACACAGGCTCGGAGAAGGAGGGGGTTGAATGATGACGTAAGCAGTATGCTGGAAGTACGGGAGGATCAGCTGGGGCCTGTTACTCGCTCCAGGAGCCGTAAACTGACGTTCGGCAATGATATATAAGACTTCAACCGGCTGTTGCCTTTTAGCCCTGACGATGTCAAACATTTTGTTGACGAAAGCTAGGTAGATTAAACATTTTATATGTATTCTCTTGGCGGTCTGTATTTATTTTGATATTATGATTTTTCCCAAGAGTTGAGTTTTTAGTTTAATCTATATCTATATCTATATCTATATCTATATCTATATCTATATCTATATCTATCTCTATCTCTATCTCTATCTCTATCTCTATCTCTATCTATCTATCTATCTATCTATCTATCTATCTATCTATCTATCTATCTATCTATCTATCTATCTATCTATATATTAATGAGGGGAAGCATTAGCCATGCTACCTTGAGTTGTCTAATATATATATATATATATACATATACATACATACATATATATATATATATATATATATATATATATATATATATATATATATATATATATATATATATATATATATATATATATATATATTAGACAACTCAAGGTAGCATGGCTAATGCTTCCCCTCATTAAACAAATAAAAGTTTTTATGCAGGAGAGATAGGAAAAGAAAAACTGCTTAATGCAAATTTTATGTTCTAAACCTTATTCTAGATAATTCAGACATTTTAATTTCTAGTTTTCATAGATCTAGAGTGCTGGCAAGGACCTTGGATGTTTCTTTCATTCTTCTCTTTTACATTGCAGCAATTACTTACGAAAATATGTAGGACTATTGTCAACATCAGTATTTCCCATTTGTTCTGATTGTGACTTGAGTGAATAAGGCAAAGTTGCCCTGAAACAAAAACAAATAAAGCCATAGTATTAACAGTTAACAAGGTATGACAGAAGTCTAATGAAAGGAAGAAGTGAAACTGACAGCAAAGTCAGCCTTCAAACAAATCCTGGCACTTTTGCTTTTTCCATAAATGATGGAATCCTGAAGTCCAAAGTTATTCAGATCAGCGATGAGTATTTTATAAAGATTCGCGTCATGAGTGGCTCGTTCTGAGTTACTTCAAAATCTAATACTTATTATTCTGAACTTTTTGAAAGCTCTTTAAATCTAAAAAGTCCTCTTTTGATTGCAGAACCACCACAGAGTGCTGTAGTTTATTGAGGCAGAACACAGACAGATGTTTATTGGGTTTAAGTATGGCACTGAAGAAGTATGCTTTTCTTTGAGCATGGTAAACATATCACTCACTGATGGCTTTTTCTTCTCCCATTTATCCATCCTCTCCCATTGGCCATTGAGAGGCAGTAACAGAAAAAATGAGACATGGGGTATAAGATCTGGTTTAGTTCTGTTCTCTCCACCCTGATGAAGGATCATGTACCTGCCTGGTACATTGAGTTTCTGAAACACTTATTAAGAGAGGTGCAGTGCTGAATAGTAATTCAAGAGAAACATCTTTCAAGCTGTTTGTATGAAGAAATGTGACTGTCTAGTTTTAGAGAACAAAGTGACGCTATTGAATGACTTCCCATCACTGCTTGATTGTTATACAATACTGGTGTTTTGCTTCAGGTTGATAACATAATGATGGTGTGATGATGATGATCAAGTTTTTATCAACTTTAAGCAGCAACATAGATTTTCTCCATAATGATTAGTTCCTAACCTAGTCCTAGTCCTTCAGTCTTTCAGTTCATCACTACGGTAAACAAGTCTTACTGAAACAAATATGTAACCATTTAATCTTTACAAAACCAGCAAGTTTAAGTTAAGTAACATTGCATTACTATGCTGGTTTTGATGGGAAACCTTAGATATCTTATATGTAAGGGAGTAGTTTTGTCTCTAAATTATGATTTAAAATTGTGACCTGAGTTCATGAGGTTGATGCAGAACAAAATGAGATATTGAGAACACAAATTCTAGTTGTGTTCTGATTCAGCATAAAGCCTGCAGTTGACATGGTATGAGGTGATACTGGATGGCTTTGAGAGCAAAAGGAGCTATCTAACTTCCATTATCATCCATGAGCTTCTGAATCAATAGCCTTTGGAAGAATGACAAGATCATGAAAGGGAAAAGAGAAAGAATGATTACACATTTTGCTGTTCCTGCAATTGTTCCTCAATGTTGTCCAAGATTTCCTCTTTTGCATCTGTATGTGTAGTGATGCTCCCTTTGCCACCAACCAATTTATATTTTCACAATTCTCAATCATGTTTTCACTTGATCTACCATTCAGTTAAACAGTTTTTCTAGTTTTCTGTTTGTCAACTTTCATATCCATTACCATCCCTTTCATTTTTTATTCTTTTATTCTTCCATTCTTTAGCAATATATTTTAGTATATTGTATTTAAAGAAAATAGCTTTAGTTGGATTAGTTTTATGTATTTACACCTGCATGCTTCATTCCTGTATTGTTTGCATAAAACATTATCATTAGCTTCATTTTTAAATACGAAAATGTATATATCATTATACATTACACAATATATTTTATAGGTTTTGTTTTTTCCTTCCTTTTAACTCCCATCTGATATCAGCCTTGTCGCAAAATAAATGTAGTGGTTTGTACTAATCATTAGAAAGTTGAAGAGAGGTGGGAAAAGGAGTTAATTTGTACTGAGCTCATCTAAGCACAAAACATCATTTTCTTGAAATGTTGTTCTTGCTTAGCCTCTGAAATTTCTCAGGCTATTTTCTGCCATCCTGACTTTCTTGTCAGTTTACTGAAGTAGCGTATACTTTGGGTGTTGAGTGACAACAACCAACCAGGTAACTTTGTATGAATGCTACTATGGAGCCCAGGACCTGTTACATAAGCACAGATTATGCCAAATAATTGATCAGTATAGTTGGCAGGCTCTGCTTAAGCTAGCCGCTGGTGAGATTTGATTGTCTCCTTTCTCTGATGATTCTGTGAGTTGGTACTAACACATCTGAAAGCCATCTTTTGAGGAAGACCTAGAACTTAAGGCCTAGACCAGAGGTTGGGTGTTTATAACCAAAGGGATATTTATGGGCCTGAACTTCCCTTTTGCAGCATTTGTATCCCATTTAACTAGAACTGTTAAAGATTATCATACATGAAAATCAGAGGAAGCATCTAAAATTCTTCTCTCATCCACTTGTATAATATAATTTCACCAATTTTGTGATGTTTGGTTTCTCAAAAATATTAAATGTAGCCCTTGGTTTCCAGAAAATTGCCTATCCTTGAGCTTGTCAGGGTTCCCGATATTGGGTGAAAGTTTTGCTTGGCAAAATGCTTAAAAGTCTATGATTCTTTGGCCACACATTTCCTTTTTGCAAGACTGCTAGTCTTTATTAGAATAGAGTAAAACAGTTCATGTTGTCACATCTTCACTTTATTTCCATTTTCATTTCAAACATTGTTTCCTTTCCTTTCCTTTCCTTCCTTCCTTCCTTCCTTCCTTCCTTCCTTCCTTCCTTCCTTCCTTCCTTCCTTCCTTCCTTCCTTCCTTCCTTCCTTCCTTCACTCCCTATTTATTTATTTATTCAGCACTCACTGCTCTTTAGTTTTGTTTCCTGTGATATTTGAAGAATTTTGTATTAAATCATGATAGAAAATTTGACATGATTAAAAATTGTCTAATGTGTGACTACACCCAAGAACAGGGAGATGATGTCAAATTCAGTGAAGGGAGAAGAAAAGGAAGTCAGGCAGAAGTGAAAGGACAAGGCATTATTGTAACATAATACAAATGTTTGAGAGATGAATATCTTATTCTGCAAATGTTAACTTTGTGCTGCTTTAAAGTGAATATTGATAGAATCTTTATGTAATAATAGCACAGTTATTAAGAGGAACATTATTACATAGAACAACATCCAAGATACAGGAAAAAACTGAAACTTGTGTTTCAGCATAGTCATTTGGTTAATGGCTGTTCCCTGACAGCATATTTTACAGGACCCGATAACTATGTGCGATGATGGATATTTAGCAAGCATTATCTTCCCAAAGATTGTACAATTACACAAAAACCTTAGAAACAATATACACTGTTCTGTTCATCAATAAGCATTCAAGAAAAATGGCAATTATTATGAGATTCAAGTGATATCACTGATATATTTGAGAAATAAAAATGTGTCTTTGACGCAGAAAGTAAGTCCTACCAATCCCATGAATATAAATTTGCATTTACTTATAAAAAGATCAAGCACTTCTGAAAATTATTCACAGCTCAGAGACCTTGGCACAATTTATATTACAACATTCAGCAGTGTTAATTAAGGGAGAAGCATCTCTTGGATTTAATGGTATGTTTGCAAGAAGAGGAAGTTGCCATAGTTAATTTTGACTTCTAAATATGAAAGAGAGAATCTTCTATCAGTTATAATCTTCATTATAACTGAAGGAAACCACTAGGTAGTAAATAGGTTGGTAGGTTATTTTCTTACTTATTGTGTTATGTCATTCAATCCAGAGTCAGGACAGGAAAGATACAAAAGCAGCATATAAGGTTAATTAATTGATCCCATGTTGGATGCTGCAAAACAGACTGATGGAATACCACTGCTTTAAATGTGTTATGGAATGCCAAGAGAGAGGGAGATGCACAAATTCCTGGAGACAAAAAGTTCCAAAGCATGGGAATCACAACAATAATTGCCTGCCCTATAGTCCACTTCCCTTTAATATCACACTGAAGGGAGTTTCATAGTAGGCTCTTTCAAGATGTTCTTATTAGGCAGGCAGATTGAATTCTAGTATTCAGTACTGCTTGTTTATTGAATTCTGTCTTACTATCTCTACTATTATTCATCTAAATCAGTAAATGCAGCAATTGTACTGTGTCCTGTTTGTGGCAGTTTCCTATTGTTTGTTAATTACATATCTTTTTTCAGTCTATTGTCCTCTCACCACTGTCTCCTGCTGGAAATATTACTGCCCGTGGTTTTTTAATGACATTTAAACCTCATGTTCTTGAACGAAAAGAAAGAAATTAAGACACCTTTAAGGCTGAATAAGAATTTATAGTTCATTTTGAAAAGTAAGAGTTGACCACTAGCATTCATTCATTTCTTCCTCATTGGGACAGAGAGTATTTTATATATACAGTTTAAAAGATAGGTAAATTAAAATGTCCATCCAAATATTTTGAAGAAGTTAGCTCTTTAAAATAATGGCTCATGATTCCTATACATTCAGCCTGTTGTGCTCAGTTAAGGTTTCAGATACACCTTTTATATTTACCATTTAGTTTCAGGCAGGTATATTATGAAATAGTTAAGAGTTAAATAGTTAATTTTCTTTTTAAATTTGACTGATAACTATTCCTCTGAAATTAACTTCAAATTAAGAACTATGTGGGAGAAAGTAGCTCTTTAAATTATAGTTCTACCTAGATCTTACTACATATGCAATACAGGCGTCTTTGTGCTAGAAATAGCTGCCCCAATTGAATGTAGCCAGTGCAAATAGATAAGAATTTTGCATATTTTTCTCATCATATGAGCAGAAAGAAATTCAGATGTAGAAATATTAAATACAGCAGGAAAATGGGAAATCTGACTCTCCTTTGACACCAGGGATAGAGCGAAAAGGAGGAATTAATCTCAAAGTGCACTACAATAGATGTTTAAAGGCCACGTTTTTTGAAAATATTTGTCTCAAGTCTACTTGAAAACATTACATCTTTCATAAATTGCTAGAATTAGAATGGTTGTGGTACTCTTTTGTGACACCATATATCCAGTCTTGTTCTTACAATAGGTGAAGAATGGGAAAATGTTATCAGCATGTGCTTTGAAGAATTCTTTGCATATAGTGAAAATTTCTCTCCAAGAGATGTAATATTGAGTCTTGTGATTTGCACCTCCTTTAATTTCCCTAGCCAGAGGTTATGAAAGTTGAAACTCACAGGTTCTTTAATCAGTCTCCCTGCTCTTCGTCTATCTCCCTATAACACTTTCTTAAGCAATAACAGAGCATTCCTGCCTCCATTTATTAAGGGATTCATAAGATCAGGATTAACTAGGTTCCATGCCAGCATAGTATATATTCCTTAATTCCTTCAGATTTTTCACAATTTATTTTTCATGTTAGTGCCACTACCTTCTTTAAAACAAAATTGGAAGGCATTCCAAAGGAATTGGTTAATTGCAGGGAAGAGGAAGAGATCCAAGCTTTTACGTGCATGCATACATACATACATACATACAATTCCATGCTACTGCCATATGATATTAAACCAGGCATAAGCCTTGACACGGTATTTATTGTGAATAGTAATTCCAGAATGGTTGAAACACATATATGCAGATTCCAATAACATAACAGATTCCAACAGCTGACAAGGTATTTAGCAACTTACCTATTCTGAAGCTGTAATGATATCTGCAAAACAAAAACTCTTCAAAAAAAAATTCAAGTGGTTTGGGGAGTTCAGACCATTAACTATTAAATATCAAATTAGGATCTGCATATATTTAATTTCCTTTTGCATGACCATGTGTGTGGATTTTTAGATAGGCTATTAATTTTATCTACACAATAATGCCAAGGACACAATGTATCTTTCATCAGAGGCATTTAAAAGTTTTATATTTATGCATTTTGGTAAGATTTGTGCAATTGTCTCCAGAGACCTTATTGAAAATTTCCAGAAATCTCACTGAATCCATAGACTGTAGATAGTCAACCTCTAAGATACTACTTCTAACATAGTATGAAATGAAATTAAAATGGTAAAATGAATGAAATCTGGTAAAAAAAGGTCATAGTCCCCATGTATGCGCTAGCAGGGAAAACATTGACAGGGGGTAAATATGCACATATGCCAGCTTTGAGAAGACATGCATAGTTCCCTGGGAGCTACAGATACAAATACTAATTGAACTATTTTTCCCTGGAAATTTGCCGAGACGCATTTGGCAGGTTTCTTTTCCAAAATCAAGGTTCTGCAAGTTATTGTTTGCTGTTTCATGCTGCTAGCACTTAACTGATATGAATTCAGCTGTTTGCAGTATCAGCTTGAGTTCCAGATATTGAACAATAATGCAAATGCTATTAAGCTGCAATCCATTGGATACACTACTGAATGTAAATCTAACACTGTTCTTTTTGGAAATGTGAACTGAATAATTTGTCACAGAGTTAATGGTCACATTAAAACAAAGTAAATCCATTAGTCTTCATGCTATTACGCAACTTACCCAGCATGCTAAAATAAGTTTCCTCTTATTTATGGAGTAAATATGTCAGACTGGAGATAGGTAAAAATGTAGGCTGCTATTTATATGTTTGCACGTTATGGCTTTATTACTTTTTATGGTGTAAAAAGGTGTATTTATATAATGAGAAAGAAAATGATGTTTCAATAAAAATCACCCTCTTTTGTTTTTGTTCCCATTCTTTTTGCCTACCTATATAATACCAGAGTACCTTAGATTCAGATCTCTTCAAACCATCTCTTCAAACCATTCTCTGTGATAACCAAAAAGAAGGTTGAAGTAAAAGCAGCAACTTTGAGCAACTCTAAAGAACACTCAAGGAACAAAACTTCTCCAATGTAAATTTGTTTAAATAGCCCCATGAGCCTCTTCAATGAATGCTCAAATAATCTGACAATGTGACATTGGTTCACATGAGACACTCTTTTTATTTTACCTCTTCCTCTTCTGAATTAGATAATTAGAAAGTGAGTGAAAACCTTCTGATGATATCATTGGCCTACTTTTTGAAATGTGTTGGCACTTCTTTGATTTAAATTGGGCAGAGACAAGAAGACTTGAATCCTTTTAATTGCATGTTAATTCTCCATAGCCCCAGCCATCATAATATACTGTGGGAGTTTCAGATTAAGGCAGTTTCTGCCTTCATATAGATGGACATTTAGATTGCAGATCTGCCATCTGAAATGATATAGTCTGACATTCTTCACAATGGGAAAAAATGAGTAATTGAGCTAGCTTTGTAAGTTCTGACACATTTCCTAGAATGCTGCCATTGCTTCCTTCTCGGTGACATTTGTTTATTTGTTCTTTAGCTTTCCATTCTTCCCTACTATTCTGATATTTCCTGGTGGCCTCCAATCCGAATACTGACCCTACTTTACTTTCACAATCAGATGAGATCAATCAGGCACTGCAATCTTTTGGGATCTGAATAAATAGAAGATTGCAAATGCCAATTGTGCATCATTGGATTATAACACTGCTCCTAAATTCACCAATGAATTTTCAGAAAACCCTTTGAAACATATATTATTAAATATGTTCAAGGATCACTTTTCTTCCCTTCAGATTTATTATGCAGTTTAGAATTATATAATCCAATGAAGAATATACTGTATATACTTAACATTTTTGAGAAGCAGGGTGACAAGTCCCTGAAGTTTTCTCAGCAAAATTTTCATGAGTGGTTTGCCTTCTGCCATTTTTAGAGTGGCAAAACCAGATCAGTTTATTTCTCCAAAGGTCTATCTGAAATAAAACTGCCTTCCAAATGAAATGAGATAAAGTTCAGTGGACCTTATCTGACAAAAAGTTTCAGGGTTGTAACTAGCATTTTATTATGTATCTATGTGACATAAATCTAGGTATATAAGGAAAGGTATATAAGCATATAAGTTGAACACACTCAGTGGATATCTTGCTATGGAAAAAAATAGAAGGAATGCTTAAATGTCCCTTCCCGATCTTTTGATTTTATGCTATTTAGATAAAAATGGATGAATGCATGTTGATATTTCTGGCAAGTGAGTAAACAATTAGGTGGGAAACTTTCAATTCAGTGATTGAAACCCCAGCAACAGTGTTTCTATCAGTTGATTTGCTCTCAAGAACCAAGTATTCTTTCATTAGCTCTCTTTTCCCTGAACAGAATGGTCAAACAGGTTTTTTTTTAATTATTAGAAACCAGATCCATATAATTCAGGAATTAAGAATGTCCTATCTCTTGCACTAATGAACCTTTGGACACATCTGTAAGTATCTATCCTATCCTTAACTTTGTTTAGATGTGATGGCCCGATGCCTGGAGGCCGTAAGGGTCTGGATGGGGAGAAACATACTCAGGCTCAACCCTTCCAAGACCGAGTGGCTGTGGCTGCCGGCGCCTCGGCATAGTCAGCTGATTCCATCGCTGACTATAGGGGGCGAAACTTTGGATCCCTCGGAGAGGGTACGCAATCTGGGTGTCCTCCTGGATCCACGGCTGACACTGGAAGACCAGTTGGCGGCCGTGACCAGGGGGGCGTTTTATCAGGTACGCCTGATCTACCAGTTGCGGCCTTTTCTGGACCGGGATGCCTTGCGCACAGTCACCCATGCCCTTGTCACCAGGGCGGACCTGATGACGTTACGAGAGATGTACCCCGAGGGGAACTCCTCGTGAGCCTCCGAGGTCAATCAGGTCTTACGTCGGCGCGCCCGCCACAACCCTCCCTGAGCAGCGAGGGTACATTGTGGCAATGACGCGCTCGACGTGACCGACGGCCACCGAAAGGGGGTGCGCTTCAAGGTGTTGATTATCACCTTCACAGCGCTCCATGGCATCGGACCTGGATATCTCCGAGACCGCCTTCTGCCTCAGATTACCTCCCATCGGCCGGTGCGCTCCCACAGAGTGGGTCTCCTCAGGGTGCCGTCAGCCAGACAGTGCCGGCTGGCGACCCCCAGGGGGAGGGCCTTCTCGGTGGGAGCTCCCACCCTATGGAATGAACTACCCCCAGAGATCAGGGTGATCCCGGATCTCCCTTCCTTCCGCCGCGCCCTTAAGACATGGCTATTTCAGCTAGCAGGACTGGCCTAAGGGGTAATTTTTAGCTGGGTTTTAAAATAATTTTAAATTAACATAGGCCAATATTAATATCTTCTTTTAATTATGTTTTTAACTATAGTACTTTGGTATTTTTGTATTTGTTTTATCAGGCTGTTAGCCGCCCTGAGTCCGCAAGGAGAAGGGCGGGGTATAAATACAATAAAACTAAACTAAACTAAACTAAACATTTAAATACAACAGAAATTGGTGTGCAAGCTAATAAAACATCAGCATCTATCATCCCCTTTGTTTACAAAACAAAAAAAAGTCCTCTAAATTATAACTAACTATAATTCTCAGTCTCTCTCCTTTGTTTTGAAATGTCCATTTTGTGACCTTGGCAGGTATTTTGTGAACAGGGAGATACCTTGTGAAAGTATCCATTATATGCTTTCAACATTTCAAATGTGTCCAAAATGATTGCTTACCTGAATAATTGTCAAATATAACCCATCTTACATTTCTGATGAAGTGTTTTGGTCTTGGCAAAAATATTTTTTTCTGTTTTTTTTTTCAAGGACTTTAGGAATAAAAGTAGTTTGTTTCAAACTCAAGACATTTGCAAAGCTGTTCAGGTATCCTATTTTGGATAGCTATTTGTTAGTTCTGTTTGCCAAATAGTGGAAATGAGTCCTTTGACTCTACCATAGGTTCTTGGCAGCCTGTTCTTCCTTGTATCCTGACATCATGTTCCATAAAGTTTCCACAACTCATCTTTTTGGTGTCAAACATGAGACATACTGTGGCTTTCATGTATAACTCAAAATTATAATGCTTAGGGCTATTGTTTGAAGCAATACAGGCTGAATTTGGGGTGGCACAAATAGTGATTATACATACATACAGCATACATACATACATACATACATACATACATACATACATACATACACACACACACACACACACATTAAATTTGGATTGCTAACAAAGAATTAAGGGAGAACTGGAATAGCCATATTTGGGCCGACAGGGTGCACCAAACTCAAGATTATATATATACATATACATATATATATATATGAGATTAAGTTCAGTATTAGCAAAGATAAAGCAAGAATGGGAGGGAGAGATGTCTTAATTTGCAAGCCCATGTAAAGACTATCTGCTATAATATACTACTGAAAAATAAGATGTAAGATAACATTCACTTAAATGCTGAATAGATATTGTAGAAAGAAGGCATACTGTCCATTCTTCTCACATGACTCTGGAACTTTTAGTGTCCTGAAAGTTAGAAAGAGATTTGCTGTGTAGATAACATTAGAAAGTCCTCTAATGTTAGAAGTCAGGAGAAAGAGTACTGCAGGTAAAAGTTATTCCAATATACACAAGGAAGCATCAACATATAAAATAAAGTTGGGTTGCTGCTTCAGTTCTGAAGCTTAATTAAAACAAATTTAGAACTATAATAGGAGTAATAATGCTTAATCCAACAGTAAACAAAGTGTAGGGAGGAGAGTTGAGAGGGACATATAGCCTTTTAATGGCATAACAGAATAACAGAAAAACACAGTAGGAAGGGACTTTGGAGGTCTTCTAGTCCAGAGGACCCCCAAGCTTTTGGGCACCAGGGACCAGTTCTGTGGAGAAAGGTTTTTCCATGGATCAGAGGCGACATGGTTTCGCATGCTGCCTGCATTCAGCGGATGGGGCTTCACTTGTTTGTGTGGGCCAATTGCTGCTATGCTGTGGCCCAGTGCCAGTCCACGGATTGGGCTTGGGGACCACTGTTCTAGTCCATCCCCCTACTCAGGCAGGAAACCCTATACCATATCATACAAATGCAATCTCTTCTTAAAAACTTGCAGTGTTGGAGCATTCACAACATATGGAGGCAAATTGTTCTACTGATTAATTGTTTTAACTATCAAAAAAATTCTCCTTAGTTCTAGGTTGTTTCTTTCCTTGATTAGTTTCCATCCATTGTTTCTTGTCCTGCCCTCAGGTGCTTTGGAGAATAGCTTGACTCCCTCAGGCAATCCCTGAGAATTTAGAACACTGCTATCATCTCACCCCAGTCCTTCTTTTCTTTAAACTAGACATAACCAATTCTAGCAACCGTTCTTTATATGGTTTAGCCTCCAGTCCTCTAATCATCTTTGTTGCTCTTCTTTGCACTCTTTCTAGAGTCTCAACATCTTTTTTACATCACGGTGACCAAAACTGAATGCAGTATTCCAAGTGTGGTCTTACCAAGGCATTATAAAGTGGTACTAACACTTCATGTGATCTTGATTCTATCCCTCTGTTAAGGCAGCCTAGAACTGTGTTGGCTTTTTTGACAGCTGCAGCACACTGCTGGTTCATATTTAAGTGATTGTCTACTAAGACTCCAAGATCTCTCTCACAGTTACTACTGCTGAGTAAGGTAGCACCTATATTATACCTGGTGGTGTTTGTTTTTTTTTTGCCTAAATGTAGAACCTTATTTTTTTCGCCTTTGAATTTCATTTTGTTAGATAGGATTTATTGAAATTAGCTCTCTTAAAGTCCAACACTCTAGTTTGACTATGTTCTATTGCTTGTGCTTGCATAATGTTGAATTCCAATATTGCATGATCACTCCCTCCCAGGGTTCCTGTAGCTTCAACACCTTCTGTCATTTCATCTCTGTTAGTGAGAATTAAGTCCAATTTGGCTGATCCTCTAGTTCCGTTCTCTACTTTTTGAGAGACAATGTTGTCTGCTAGGTTTGCCAGGAACCTGTTTGATCTTCCACTTGGGGCAGAGTTTGTCTCCAAGTTGATGTCAGGGTAGTTAAAGTCCCCATTACTATTATGATGTGCTTCCTACATACCTTAGTTAACTGACTAGCAAAAAGTTCATCTATTTCCTATTTGGTTGGGTAGCCTATAATAAACACAGGGCTTTTTTTCAGCCGGAACGCGGCGGAACCGCGTTCCGGCACCTTTTTCCGGGCCGGCCGCACCGGGCGCAACATCTGGGGGGGCGCGCTCGCACTCGCAGCTCTCTGCCCCTGCCTGGCTCACAACCGCGGCCATAGGGAGGCTCGGTCGGCGCGCCCCTGGCCCGTTTCCTAGGCGACCCTGCCCGANAGAGGAGGGCGGGGTTTCCCACCAAGCGCGGGAAATAGGCTAAGGTTATAGCCCCTCCCAAATTTTACTTGCATTCCTGTTCTCTAAAGGGGCGGTCCTAGGGTTTGATGAGGGCGTGGCCAGGTTTGGGTGGGGGCGTGGCCAGGGGAGGGAGGTGAGTTCCACCACCTTTTCTCTGAGAAAAAAAGCCCTGAATAAACACCTATGGCAATGACATTTTGTTCCCCTTTTATATTGACCCAAATGCATTCAAGACAGTTTTCATCATTCTTGTGCCCTATTTCTGTAGAGATGTAGTTCTTTCTTATATATAGGGCAACTTCACCTCCTCTTTTATTTGGTCTGTTTCTTTTAAATAATTTAAATCCCTCTAGCTGTATATGTTGATGATCATTCTTCAAAAAATGGACAGAACCTTGATAATGATTTTGGTGTGTATAGACATAACTTAAAATAGTTTTAATTTAAATCAAAGTTCAATCAATTACATTCAGCTAATATGCTCCCTTTGAGTGTCATTATGTCCTCCCCTGGTGATGCATTTTGAACAGATTCTGAAGGGCTGATTATATCTTTTTTCCTCAAAATAGTTTTTTAAAACCCTCATTAGTTATTGTAAGAATTTTGTATGACTAAGGAGTAAAATAAGAATACAACAAAGCACAAATAGGTAAACATATTTTACCTGCTATATCTGTGCATTGAGGGAACAACTGCAATTATAAGCAATAGCTTATAATCTAAAGCATAACCATGTACCTGTAGCTTTATTTTTAGGTGGAAGTACAGAGCAGGATAAACAATAATAATAATAACAACAACAACAGGAGAAGAATAGAATGTCAAAAATAATTTTGTTGTCATAATTGCTAAATAGGCTGAGTACTTCTGTGGATTCTTCTTGCTTTTTGACTATTTTTTTTAACTCATGAGTATCTATGAGGAACACTATCCAGGTTACTGTATATTACTCTCAAATGTTGAAATGAACAGTTTTTGCAACATTATAGTTCTGTTTTGTATACTGATTATGATAATCAGTTTGAATGAAAAATGCATCAGTTGCATAAAGAGACAGATAAGTTTATGAGTCTTGTCCAAGAAATAAGTCTGCATGTACAGTATACGTGTGCACTAATGCATTGGGTACAATGTTAACATAATATTTTCATCTAATTGAAGTGAAGCCCCATTGCTACTTCCCCCTTCAAATTTTTAACGATGACTGTTGTGCCACTTGGGCACTAATTCTGAAGCAGAACATTTAACTCTAGGTATGCAAACAGACTCATGCCAGGCTGGAAGTTCTTTCCTCATATTATTTCAGACCTCTGGAGAATGTGTCTGTCTATAGCTGAACACCTTGTAACATAAACCAACCGGGTACATTTTTTCCTAGAATACTACTTGAACCCATCCAGTATGTCAGTTCATTTTTCAATGCGACATAGGTTCACTAAAATTGAGTAAACCAAATCTCTAGTAGCCAGAGATAAGCATGTTGTACATACTATATCTAGAAATGTCAGATGTGGTATAGAAATAAAGGTAAGACAAATACATAAATGCCATGCAAACATAGTCACTGAAACTCAATAAAGACGTGTGTGGAATCTGCCCCATGTGATCAGTGCTCCCTAACTACTTTTCAGTGTGTGTGAGAATGTGATTGACATGGCCTAGGACAAGATTGCCTCTGCAGACAATACATAGTGAAAAATAATATTGGGATAGGCAAAGGAAAGGAGGTATTCTCATGCAGGAGTGTTATTTCATGATAGAACGTTAAATATTATGTGTTTTATTACCTTAATTGATAGGTAATGCACAACACTTTGAGGGAGCTCCTTCCAATTACCAGTGAAGAGATCCCATTTTTTTTAAAGAAAAAGAAATATCTTCTCCATATTTTACACTGCCATTTCTTTAAAATGCTGTTATAAATTTTACATTTATGTTCCTACTTTTATGTTTCCACCTAAAAATGTCTGATTAAAGTGATGAATGATTACTGCTAGGCTCACTTCTACAAATTCTGAATATTTTGTCCATTTTTGATTAAACCTATTTTGCTTTAAGGATCCATTTCTCCAGACAATAGATAATTTCCCTCATAAAATACATATCATATCTTTTATGAAAACAGAGAAAAAATATAGGCTGAGTAAATTAATTGATATTTGTAAATATTATTTAAGAAGGAATCACCATACTTCCTACCGTTCCTATTTGACATGCAAACTGGTGACATCCTATGCATAATAGATATACCGTATGTATGTATGTATTATGTATGTATGTATGTATGACAGACAGACAGACAGACAGACAGACAGACAGACAGACAAACAGATAGATAGATAACAGCAAGTGGTAGATGTCTTATTGATGGGAAAAACAACTATTAATTACTCTCGTGAATATATGGAATGATGGAGTGGGAGAATCTGGGCAGTCCTCTCCATCAGCAATGATTCAGAACATATTTCAGGTTTTTTTTTAAATACCAGGATTACTGATCTCCTTGGACTGATACTCCTACTTTAGCCCCCTTCCCTTGGCATGTCTGTCAAGCTTTTTCTGAAGTTCAACAATCATGCATGAAACCTCATTGTCTCAGGATTACAAATCTTAATTTTGTTCTGTATTTGCCATAATGTTGATCTCTCAATTTCCTGGATGATATGGAAGCTGAGAGATTGAAATTTCTCTCAAAAACATAAGATTCTCTCTCTCTCTCTCCCTCTCTCCCTGTCTTCCTCTCTCCCTCTCCCTCCCTCTCTTTCCCTCTCTCCCTCTTTTTCTCTTTCCATTTTGAACCAAAAAAATATAAAATATAGATGCAGAAAGTGAATGATATCCAAGGTAAACTGCATTTAGGAATTTTTTGTCCTTGATTAAAATAAATTAAAATAAATCTATATAATAGATGATTAAAGATAAATTAATTCAGGTACAATAATTTTTGTGAGGTAATAGTTTTTTTTAAAAAAAATTCACAGATATCTTCATAACCCCTATGAATATGATTCTGATGAAAATGGTGTGATTATGGAATTTGGATTGGAGAATTCCTAAGCAATATAAGATTTCTTGTGCACACACACGAGAGGGAATCCCAAGATGTTTGTAAATAAAAGATTTCCTACATTTCACAATCCAGAAATAGGTATTTGAAATGATAGGCAATTCATCATCTCCAACCTATATAGAGTTCCCCAAAACTGAATTCAAACTGAAAATTGAATTCAAATGTTTCATACAGAAGTAGTCTTCTGAGAAATGCTAAACTGGGTATTTATACTGCATAGCACACATAACATTCTCTGTTGTCTTCTGCAAACAAATATAAGGATATCTATCAGTGGAGGTGTGAACTCTCTGCTAGTCCATTGCACATGTTTACCCACCACTCGGTAACTTCAAATACTTTTGATTTTTTTTCCTTTGATTTGGACACTGAAGACCTGGATTTTAATCTTCCAAGAGATCAATATTCCCATGTCCAATTCCATCCTCCAATATTGCTATATTGGTATGCAAACCAGGTTCTCTCTCTCTCTCTCTCTCCATTGATCAAATGAGTCAGGAACATAGGTGAAACAAATTACAGTTGCCATTAAGAACTGGACAGTTTCCAGCTTCTGACTGTATCAATAGAAGCAGCATTACCAAGATACATTGGAATGTTTTAGAGCAAAATTAATGATGGAAGAAGACAGAAAATGTCAACAACCAAAACTGATTCCAGGCCATCTAGGTATGGATCTGGGAATGAGTGGAGGTGACATCATGAGAACATGCATTATATCTCAAAATCTTTTAATAAGACATCTTCATGTCACCGCAACTGGGCCGTGAGGATGAATCCTTAGACATGAGGAAAATTTACAGTTATAGAAGAATGTCTATTGTAGACATTACCATTATGATTTAATGCCTGAAGAAATGATATATCTGCTCTCCCAGAGTCTCTTATATCCCTGAAGATTCTTCTGATAGAAATAACTTAAGAGGGTTTGAATTATATTTGGATTAAAGATAATTCTTTGTTAATAAATACTATATTGCTACATACTATTTATGGATAATGCATAAGTGCTATTGAGAACATTTACATTTGTACAATTCAACTGCATGCATCAGGTTATTATCATGTCATGGAAATCAGGTAGAAGTAGATCACACTGGGAAACCAAATTTATGAATGCTAATACTATTATAAGGTTGTGGTAACAGAATCTTGTGTGTCTAAAAGTGTCTCCTTCCCTCTCTTTTTCCTTAAGAGAATTAGGGTGAAACCTGTGATGCTTTCTCAAATTCCATTTCTGCCTCAGACTCAAATTTATTTTGCCTGTCCTTTGTGGCTCTTCCTCCTGTTCCTCAAAGCTATTCTTATTGCCTATTATACATCTCTTGCCTATTGCTTGTTATATATCTCTTGCCTGTTGCCTATTATACATCTAGATTTGTTCAATCCTCCCTCCTTTCTAGTGATCATATAAATGCAATCAATCAGAATAAAGCTGAAAGGGACCTTGGAGATCTTCTAGTCCAAACCCCTGCTCAAACAGGAGACCAGATAGGTGGTTGTCCCAGTCTTTTCTTAATAACCTCCAGTGAGGAAGCACCTATAACTTCTGAAGGCAAGCTGTTCCACTGGTTAATTGTCCTCGGTGTCAGGAAGTTTCTCCTTAATTCCAAGTTGCTTCTCACCTTGATTAGTTTCCATCCATTGTTTCTTTCTTGCCTTTTGGTGCCTTGGAAAATAAGTTGACTCCCTCTTCTTTCTGGCAGCCCTCAAATACTGGAATACTGCTATCATGTCACCCCTAGTCCTTCTTTTCTCTAGACCAGCCATACCCAATTCCTGCAACCGTTCTTCTCATATTTTTGTCTCCAGGCCCTTAATCATCTTAATTGCTCTTCTTTGCACTTTTTCCAAATATCTTTTTTTGTAATGTAGTGACCAAAACAGAATGCAGTATTTCAGGTATGGTCTTACTGAGGATTTATAAAGTAATACTAATACTTCACATGATTTTGATTCTATGCCTTTATTTATACAACCAAGGATTGTATTAGCTTTTTTGGCTGCTGCCGCACAATGCTGGCTCATGTTTAAGTGATTGTCCACTAGGGCTCCAAGGTCCCTTTCACAGTTACTATTTTTGAGCCAGGTTTTGCCTAATCTGTACTTGTACTTATACTTTTGGTTTTTTCTGCTTAGGTGTAAAACCTTGCTTCTCTCCAAATTTCATGTTGTTGGATAGGGCCCATTGTTCAAGTCTATCAAGATCTTTTTGAATCCTGAACTAAACCTATGAAGTTAGTTTAGTTAGAAAATGTATACTTCATCTTTTAACATTTCCAGGGTACATATTAAAATAATTTCTAAAATGCAAGATTTGGGAAATGTTCCTGTAAATCAGTAGTATCAGCAGAAGAGACAAGAGCAATCAGAAAGATAAAAACACATTATAACATAGTACATAGTACATCTTTCTGAAAGGACAGATTTCATTTTGATAAAAGTTGCAAGATCCTATGGACATCATTGCTGTAAATCGTACACTTTGATTTAACAATTAACATTTTCTGCTAATCAAAGACTGTAGAATAAATCAAGAAAAAATTAACTCCTTGGAAACAGGCAGAGTGAAGCAAAAATAGATTCTAAGTTCAAACTGAATAGCATTAGTCAGATGTTTTTAAGATGTCTCTGTGAATTCCCAAATTTGTTCCATCCTCAGTGGATTTTAAGAATACAGTATAGCAATTTTCATATTTCTTGCAATTCTTCCACACTGCTTATTTCTCTAGATGGACATTTATAGAAGCTATCACAAATGATTCACTGTGGAGTAATAGTTAATTCTGGGGAATCACTAGATGAACTTGGGCAAAGCAACAGGGGAGAATAGGAGGAGAGAGGATTTCTCAAGCTCCTTAATGAAAGTCAGGATATACATACATCTATCCGAGGGACATAATACAACTAACAAATTTAAATGTAGAAGATAATACATAAATTTTATCATATTTGCTCAACATGGTAGGAATGGCAGTTAACTGTTCCAGAGCTACTCAAACTATGGAGAACTCTACTATAAAGTTTAAGCTTTCATGTCTTTTGAAAAATAATATAAAAAACATCATGCTGATTATATCAATTCTAGTTATGAATTAAGAAAATCACAAGAAAAAGGAAGTGCGAGTGTGCATTTCTTTATTTTATCCATTTTATTTATTTATTTTTCTTTTTTTCTTTTGCAAAATAGATTCTGGCAATTTATGCATTCATTTTGTATTCAGGATTTTGTTTGTTTGTTTGTTTCATAAGACATTATTAAAATATAGAAAATGGCAAGCTTTCCCTCACTAAACAAGAGGTTCTGATTGCTGAAGATGGAAGCAGCAAAATAATGGAAATGATTTAAAGGCAGGGCTTTTTTTCTCATAGAACGCCCAGAACGGAGTTCCAGCACCTTTTTGGGATGGAACCTTGTAGGGTAGGCAAGGTGGGTTGTATGACGTGTGTGAGTTCCGGCACCTTCTTCTTCTTCTTTTTTTTTTTAAGAAAAAAAGCACTGTTTAAAGGAAAAAATGAATGATGAATGAATGAATAAATAAATAAATTATTGGCTTCTACATCTTCATCAATTGTTATTATTGTTGTTAGTTTTCCATTCCATTCTCTTTCCATCTCCATATCACATTCCAATAAATATTTTTAATCATACTGTTTGTTTCCCCTCACTTCTAGCATATTTTCTTCAAGACTTTTGAAAAGCAATATTGCTCATGAAATCTCCTCAAAGCAAATACTACTAAATGCCTTAAGAAGTTAAATCATGTAGGCTTCCTATATAATTAATGTACTGTAAAAAGATTAAACATTTTTTATAAGGGTAACTATTGGCGGATGATGAGGAAAGATATTTCAAATCAGAGGTATAAGGAACATAAACTGTGTAGCATCATATATACCACTGGAATTCATTCACTAAAGATACAATTTTATACCCTTTTACTGAAGAATAAGGGTCATTAAACATAACGGGGTTACTTCTGAGTAGACATATATAGGATTGTGTTAGAAGGCATTTAAAAGGCCAAATGCCAATTTAGATAAGGGTTTTGGTTAAGAGCTTCGTAAGTTTATTAAATTGTCTTTATATTGAGATAGCTTGTGTGTTGTTTTATACAGTATGTTCTTTCTTTTCCCCTTTGTCCTTAGCATGGAAAGTGTCTTTTTCCCCCAGTGTAGAGAATTTGACCTGAGAGATGCAAATGCTAACCTGTGAAACAAAATGAATAACAATCTGCATTAAAATACTGAGAACTCATCATCATATCCTCCATAGAAAGAACATGGCTAGTATTTATTTTCATTGTTCATGCCATGACATCAGAATGCTGTGTCTTCATGAAATTGCCTTCATCTCATTTCTAGCCCATAGCCCAAGCTGCTGAAAGTTACTTTTAGCTCTCCTAATTTTAAGCAGAGGTCCCCAACCCCTGATCTATGGACCCGCACTGGGCCGCAACATGCCAGAAACTGGTCCATGCAAACAAGTGAAACCCCATCTAGGGGATGCAGGCAGTATGCAAGACCACACCCCCATGGAGAGAAGTTTCTCCATGGAACCAGTCCCTGGTACCCAAAAGGTTTTAAAGTTTTAAAGTGATATTTTTCTTGCTCTCTTCATGACTATTTCAGCTTCGGCTGAGGGCAAATATGAACACCTAGCTTTTATAGAAGTATCTGCCTGAGTAACGCCTTTCCTGTGTTTTTAAATATGCTTATGCAGATTTCTTATAAATACTGATTTAGTGATTTAAAAAATAACAATTCTAGATCTATGTTTAAAATAGAGCTAGTGTTCCTCAGAGTGCAAATCCTGTTTTGTTCAGAAGATCAGTTTAAAACCAGGAAAGAGGCAGCAGTGTTTCGCTGGTTTTGACATTACAGGATGAATTAAAGCTGTTTCACTATTTCTGTCAAGAAGAGGGTTCACGTGTCCATGCTTTTTACTTTTTCTATTACTGGACTTTGGGGGAACATTACTGGATTTTTCCTTGTCTTCATGGTTGTCTAGATAGATTTATTGTTGATAGGTTTTTGTGTTGTAGCACTTTAACTCTATTGGAAATTATTTGTTATCAAAAACTTCCTTCAGCTTCATTTCACAACATTCTTCTATGTCAGTGATCACTCAACCAGCTTATTTCTAGATACAAGTTTAGCACCCTTTCATAAGAGCACTAGGGCCATGTTTTTTTTAAAAAAATATATACCTAGTAATCTTTCAGGAGAGCACTAGATCAGTGTTGAAAAATTGTTCAACAGACAGACCACAAACATCAGCAATTTCAAACTTGCCCTACCTTGTATTGCAGAAAATGATTGTTATTTTTCCACTAGCAGATAAGCCTCAAAGGAAGTGGAAGGAATGCTGGGATATCCACCATTTTTCTTAAGTTGACTTGCATTAAAACAAGGAGTTGGTCACTAGGAGGTGAATGGTATAAAAATTCATGTAAATAACTATAAGGAAACATCAGTTGTTGGGCCCATTCCTGCTGCAAAATGGGGTTCAGCAGTACGATAGCTGGATTATCAGTGAGTTTCGTGCTTTTCTTGTAATTCTTAAAGAGTGCTTCAGCTGAGTCCTGTACTTTTATTTTCATAGTGGCATTTCACATTAGCATGAAATTAATCAGCAACTCTAAATTGTACTTGTTTACAATTTAGTCACTAAGCACAACTTCTTGAAGCTAAAAGCTATAATATGTTCCTGATGACTTGAAGGGAACTTCGGAAGCTTCATTAATTGCTTGCTTTCTTCAATAGGATAATCAAAAATGAAAAAAGGGCTGCTCATTCTGAAATCTCTGCCTTAAGAATGTGGGAGCTCAGTGTGACCACTGGGAAAAAGGAACCATCTGCCCATTGCACTGGGTCAAATGAATTGCAGTGGAAAAGGGCTACAGTGGTTGTACTATGGAGTTGAATTAAAATGATTCAATAAGGGATGGCAAACTATTTAGCTTCAATTACCTTGATAGATTTGCTAAAGGGTTCCTCCCTTCTCTTCATCCCTGAGGTCAGCCCCTCTTCTGCAGTGCTGTTTTGGTTGCTAGAAAAACCAGAACCCTCCCTTCTGCAACCCTTTTCTTTCATTTTGGATGATCAGAGATATGAGTATTCCATTATTTCACAAAGTAACTTATAAAGCGATATCTCAAACCCCAGCTCTTCAACACTGATCCAGCAGCTTCATCTACCTTGGATAAATCCAGATTACTCAATGTGGAAATTTTCTTTCTTTCTATAATATGGTAGATTTTTTGACAGATTTAATATGTGTATCTCTGGGGAAAAAATTCCACAGCACTTTTATTTTCATATTAGCTTGAGGTCAATAGTTATCAATATCATACTCCTTAAGTCATATTGCCACATCAGACTTTCCTCCCCTAGATAGAAGCCTCAGTGAAAGATGAAAGCCTGAATCCAATAATACTGGCATTTATATTATGTGCCCTGTGCGAAGGTTCGAACTACAAGGAATGTATAATGTGTAATATACCATTTATGGAAGGCAGCATGGGATTAAAGTGGCTGTCTGACTATTTATAAAGAATGGTGATAGATAAAAGACCATTGTTGATAAAAGATATTAAAAACCATACTAGCTAGATTTACAAAAGCATTGTAATACCAATTAAATAGGTAGAAAAGAATCAGACCAAAACATATTTTGAGTTTGTATGACAGTTTTGGTTTCAGTTTATAATCTTAGGTATTGGTTGACTTCTACATGATTCCCACCATGTGAAAGATTCTTATATGTGCTTCCTTGCTTGATTACTCTGTTATCTCTATATCATCTAGACAGTGTTTCTCAACCTTGGCAACTTTACAATGTGTGGATTTAAACTCCCAAAATTTTCCAGCTAGCAACACTAGCTGGAGAATTTTGGGAGTTGAAGTCCACACATTGTAAAGTTGCCAAGGTTGAGAAACACTGATTTAGAAGCATATATTATATGGAAGGTATTTAGAGAGCATGCTTTCCTGTATTTATTCAGTGAAGGGAATCATTTCTGGAAATCAAGTCCACCCTTTCCTTGAGCATAAATTAAATTCATACATCCATGAAAATTACTTTTCTTAGACTTCTTCTGTTTGCCTTCCTTTTCTTTCCTATTTGTCATCTTGGCTTCAAATCCAACTTGCATTCCCAGCCTCTTGCAACTTGACAGGGAGAAGAAGAACAAATAAAGATTTTAATTCAATTTACTGGAGTATAATTTAACTTCAGGTAATAATTAAAGCAATAAAGTTAATGATCTTGACTGTGTTCAGAATAAACCGTAAAAGGAAAAATGAAGCTAACTTTGGTATTAACAATTCAAAGAAGCAGTATTTCCCAGATCATGAGGAAGTGTAGAGGAAGGAAAATAAACCTGTACTGATTGTAGAATACCAAATGGTCTATTATTCAATTAAATTCTTTCTTAGTTTGCGGAGAGGGTACCATTCATATTTTCTTGGCAATGCACCAACAGCTGTAGCCACCCTTTGAAAGAATGAAATCGAAATTTCAGGATATATGCCTTACATACTTTTAAAAAAACAACCTAACTTTAGATTGTGAAAAATCATCACATGAAAGAGGAAATTCCTGATATGATAAGTTGGCATATCTACATCAGCAGCTGATATGAGAAGTCTTTCCCCACTTGTACCTTATTGATGACACAAATATGCTGTGGCAATATGTTATTTGCCTTACCTCCATGATGTCCTCAACCCATGAGGCTTAAGCTGCCCTTAGTTCTACTGGCACATTTCCCTCTTATCCCAAAGCTGTTTTAGAGAAGCCTCAAGTTCCATAAAATTGCTTACTCATTATTTTGGAGAGGTCAGCTGATTCCAATGCTTTAAAACAAAACATAGGTAGGGCCAAAATTATAATGGGAAATCAAATGTGTCTTTTATAGATTTCTGCGAAATCAGGAATGGATGGAGAATATTTCAACTAAGTATTGGGGAAAGGCAAGGCCTGAAACTGTGGAATAATTTGTCAAAGGAAATATAGTCACGCTTTGCAATTACATCTTTCAGGAGAAGACATTTGCAAAAAGTAAAATGCTATGTTGCTTTTCTAGTTTTTACTCCATTAACAGTATCTGATATTATGACTTAATAGTTTCACTGAATTGCCTTATTATAGGTTATCAGTTGCCTTGAGCGTCTGGAAAAAAATAGTTTTCTATCCCTTTAGATTATCTCCATATCAGGTAATGTCAGCTCTGCTAAATTTCTGTGCAGCAGGTTGTATAGCTAGGTATGTACCTCATAATATCACATGCATGGCCAAGGAAAGATCACACTGACCCAGATGCACATCTCTTTTCTATTTCCTTATTACATATGTGTTACTCTATCTTGATTTTAAAATGCTGAATTTTTCAGGATGCGAGCCATTCTATATCATCTCATTGATTGACAGGGTTGAATTATGAAGAAATAACACTGGGCCAAAGATAATGGCTTGGTTGCTAAATAATAACTAGAGAAACTGATTAAAGCAGCAGCATGAGTCACAAACTGTTGCTTCTGGGGGATTGGGGAGACGGCTGTGTTGAGTATAGAATAATCTATTTTATTTTATTCCTTTTAAAAGATATTCTCAGGGTTTTTTTATGCCACTGACAAAGCAACAATAGCAAAGTTCAAACCCAGCAAGGCACATATTACGAGATGATAAAATTGTATTAGGATTTAAAATACCACTGAACAGAGAATTTGTAAGCTTTGAAATGACCTTGTAATAAACAGTGGGAAATACAATCCATAAGAGCGACAGATACAGGTATCACTCATTGTCCAGTTGATTGAGATCTTAGCAAGCACAGACCATGTTTCTCTTTTGTTTTATTTTTCTCTCCAGTGTACTAAAAATCTTCTGGAGTAACTAGACTATTATGTATTGAATGCCAAGCAGATCATTTTCTCTCTGTAAGGGGCAAAGGCCTGTGAAGAATGGCATAAGGCAATATTTCTTTCTGGAAATAGGAGTTAAATGTACCTGGTGGTTGGAAAATGAATAAGATGGTGCTAAAAACTTCAAGCCTGAGTTAATATAAGATATCCATTTTTTGCCAAAAATATTTTGGGAGCAGCAAGGTATTATTAGTATTTTTGATCACATAGTCAGCCAGATGTTGACTGGATTTGGCATTTTTGTCTACCTAGTGAGTCCTTCCCATGGATCTGGGTTAGGCAGAGATTGTTGTTTAATAATATTAAAGGTATTGTCACAGGATGTAAGCTGTCTCAAATAAAACTGCCTTTCACAATTGACTGATGGTGATTTTGTCAATGCAAATGATGCTCCAGATATTTTGGAATTGCATCCAAGGTGGCTACTACTTTCTTTTGCCACAGTGTTCTGCTTCTTATTCCAAGATCTTGTATTTTGTGATTTTTCTCCAGTTCTTTGTATTCTGTTGTCACCAGCTATTGCAATATGCACTGTCCAGAATTTGTGGTCTTTCTTATCAACAATTGTTAAGTCTGGGGTGTTATGTGAACTTTAACTTCTTCCTTGTCTATTACTTTGTCTGCTTTTGTGGTTCCAACATTTCTTGTTTGCAGGCAATTGGTATTTCTTACAAATATTCCAATACATCATTGTGATGCCACTATTTGTAGTCAGTCTGTGCAATCTTCTTTAAGCAGCTAACAAGGCAGTCCACGGTTTCTTCAGCTTTTTTTGCAGAGGTAGCAATAGCTCTCTGTTTCCATCTTCTCAATTCTGGAATACAATTCTTTTACTCATTTATTATTCATTTCTTTTTCTGTTTTCTAGCCTATTCTTGTAATGTATCAGCACAGTAAATGTATGGATCCGAGCAGTGCGGCCTTTCACAATTTAACAAATGGAAATGTTGTCAATGCATAGTTTTTCCAAGTGCCTACCGAGTTTTTTTGGTATGACACCCAATATTGTGCCAATATTCACTGGGACCAGTATGGACTGTTTTATGCCATAATCTTTCAACTTCAGTTTTCAGATCTTGATACTTTGTGATCTTTTCCAATTCTTTGTCTTCCATTCTACTATCTACTAGAATACCCACATACATATATACATTTTCTTCTTTTCAACCACAATTATATCTGGTGTGTTATGAGCCAAGAATTTATTATTATTATTATAAACATGTACCAAAATTTGCATTAATATCTAAACATGCAACCCCTCCTCCTTTAAAAAAAAAGTTTAGTGTATATTGTGACTTTAACAGAAAAGATAAAAAATTGTGTATATTTATATTTAATTAATATCCATATTCAATACTTAGGAATCCAATCCATTAGGAATTCTTTCATTCATACATTTTAAAAAGTGAGATTATGAAAATAATACAAAAGTAAAATTTTTCTTCGAGATGTTTTGCTATCATCTGGTCAGCTAACGACAACCCTCATAAATTTTAAAGATTGCTGATACAAACAACATGCATTTTTTCAATATTTTGTTATAATCCAGCAGCTAATAATAATATGTTCTATTTTAGATTTCATAAGCCTCAAAGGGATTAACAATAAAGCTATATTAGAATTATTTAACTTTATTGTGTATTTTTTCTAATTTGCTAAAAACATTGAATTAGTAAGTAAATGGGCATAGGCCCCTTTGAATAGTCTTTTTTATTATTCTATTTTTATTTATTGAAAAAAGTTAAAATACAAAATACAAATTAGAAAACTTCATTTTTTTCTTTAAAAAGGCAAAAAATACACAAAACACAGAAGATGTTTAAAAAGCACATTAAACAAAAAACACAATACATATACACATATTATCCCTTGTTGTTATTCACAACAACAACATAATCAAAGGGAAAGAGGAAAAAAAGAACAGATAAAGTCCAACGGGGATTTAAAATAAATCAGCATTCAACCAACTGGTCCACTTTTAAAGTTAAAAAGCAAAATAAAACAAAAGCTTCAAAAAATAAAGTTAAAACCCAGGTAGGCTTAAGAAAATGAACTGCCAAGAGAAAAGATAAATGTTTGTGACTTTCTGACCACTCCCAGAGGGAACTGGAATTTTCAAGACTCTCCTTTACAGGTGGGTCCACAGCTATCTGAAAGCTGTCTTGGGTCCTTCCTAAGTGTTCCCATTCAAATGCAGGGAGCAGCACTGCGAAAGAACCAGCTTAGCAGCAAAATTGGTAGATTGTCAGCAGAAAAAGAAAAGTTTAGACGATTCAGCAGCCATCTTGGGGAGCATTGATTTGAACATTCTAATAAAGTTTAAAGGAGGCATACAATTATCTGCTGCTTATTTTATAGTCAAATCTTTATGGCTTGCCAAAATAGATTTATAGGAAATTTTATTCTATAAAGAGTTCTAAAGTGATCTATAAAGTTCAGATCCCAAGCTCTTTTTCCATATAGTTGAGTCTTGTTAGAGCACCTATTATTATTTTTTGTTTACATAACATTGAAGAGGTTCTTTTGATTTAAAACAATGTCGCAATACACCAGACTTTAAGTTCTTGATTGGTAAAGATTCTGGAGCTAAAAAATAAACGAATGTAGTGCTTACTTGAAACAATAATGGGATCAATTATTTGTTTGTTTGTTTGTTTGTTTATTGTGTTTCTAGTCAACACATCTCGTTCCAGGAGGGGTTCTTGTATTACTTGGAACTTACTGTATCTTAATTTCCCTTTTCAATTTTTTGGGATATCTTGTTTTCCTCTTTCTGTTGAACTGTGTGCCTTTTTCATAGTAAAGTCTTTCTTCCCTTTACCAAAGTTATATAAACCAGTGAGTGATATTTACTAAATATTATGTCACAGAACTACATGGTCTAACAGATGTCGTAATATGGTAATATAATACCATGAGCTATATAAGAATACATAAGCTGGTCGTATATAAAGAATTATTAATCTGTGATGAATCAGTTGACTGGCATATCTCACTCTGTAGATGAATTCATATACCCCTTTTCTGAATGATCTCAGAAAGAGGTTGTGCGGGAAAAGATCCTTTTCAAAAACACCATGCATATTTGCAAAACAGTTTATTTCAACTTGGCTTTTTCTCCAGTTGTATTTTTTTTTTTAAAAAATAATATCTTTCCAGGAAATCTGTCCCATCTTCCTTCTCCCCCTTGTCTTCCTTCATCTCATGCTACTATTTTATGGACTGTCTAATCATCCTCAGTTCTCTAGCTGAGGTTCTGAAAGGAGAACAGGAAGACCTACAATCATGAAAATATACAGAGCACAGCCCAGTAACCTTCATCATTCAATCAAACTCAAATATAGAGTTAATGTAATCTTTCCCATAATGTACACATCGAACTGCAATTTATCTATTTAGTCATCACTGTAAGAAAGAAATGAGAACAATGTTGTACCATCAAAGACAATTTGTGGTGTGATCTCAAATATAACAATGAGTTTTAAATAAAATGGTCAGCAGACTAATTCTATAATCTGGAATGGTTTTATAATCTTTCTAAAAGGCTCATGTTCTTTGAAATCAATTGATTACAAGGATCAGACCACAGAAACTTGCTGGATTTTGCTGAAGCAGTGCATTTTTCTTAAATGGACCAGAATACTCAATAATCCCAAGGTTTGGCCTTGCTTGAACATAATACACAGCTTTACTGAACATAGGTCTGATATTCTTAGCTATGTCTATCTTATATTTTTTCTACTATAAGCTTGCTCTACAAGATGTGATATTATCCCTCTAATAGACTTCTTGGTTGCCTTCAATTTCCACTGTGTCTGTGATGAAACTGAACTAGACATCCCTATCAGCAAGCTTCAATTTTCTTCACACTTTATAAGTAAGAACAATTTTGAATTCCACCCAAAAACTAAATAGCAAGGCAGCTGTTTCCAAACTACAGTAATACAAGTAGATCCATTAGCAACCTAAGTAGCTATATCAGTGGTGGGATTCAAATACCTGAATAACCGGTTCTCTGCGTGGACACTGCTTCTGGAAGTCCGTTCTGGGCTTGGGTGTCTAAGGCCCAGAATGGCCTTCTGGAAGTGGTGTCCAAGCACTTCTGGTGGGTTGTTTTGGACCTGGGAGGCCTCCCCGGCTCAGAATGGACTTTCGGAAGTGGCATCCGTGCACTTCCAGTGGGTCTTTCTGGGCCTGGTCTCCCAGGCCTCCGAGGCTCAGAATAGACTTCTGAAAGTGCTGTTCATGCACTTCCAGTGGTCCATTTTGGGCCTTGCGAAAAAGGGCTAGTGCTTCAGTCAGTTCACTGAAGTAAAAAAAAAAATAGCTACTGGTTTTGCCGAACTAGTACAATCCAACTGAATCCCACCACTGATCTACATCATAGAGACAGTAAGGTTTCTCAGAAGTCCAAACTAGAAATTCACCAGATTGTAAAAGACTATGAGCTGTTTCTCTATACAGTAGTATCTGGAAAGTCTTGGGGACTGGGAATATAGGAAGATGGGCCACATTCAAAGATTAAATGCTAATTCTCTCCCCTTCCCCAAAAAAGCCTGCCTGCATCTATCTTATTTCTTATGGAAATGGAATCTTTTAGCATATCAAAAGTATTTGTCACATTGCTTCATAAATAGTGTAGAAAGAGGAGATAAACACTTTGGAGTATCTAAGGAAATAAATTTAAAAGAGGTAAGAACAGACCTAGTAATCAATAAGATCTAGATTTGTTTTTTTTTTTTTAAAGTCCTCTTGCTTGTCTGCAGTTCCTTGATAAATTAAGTGTGCTGCTGTCACAACAGCTGATGGCATTATTTGTTTATTGGTGCTGGGCATGCACTTCTCAGACACGGGATTCTTTATTATCAGATGCTAGCCTTATATAAAAGCTAGAGTAAGGCATCTGAGAAATGTTTGTCAGTAACATCCTCAGCACCAGATATACTGCTGATTTATTTGTTCTGAATAAAGTAAAATAACCAAAATCGATGTGTGGGGGATTGAAATATTTTATCCACAGCGTGGTACATTTTACGCCTTTACTTTCTCTGCTTGAGATGCCAGAATGTTTTCAAAAAGGATGTAAAACTGCTTTATAACCTGTGCGCAGATGTTATCCTCATACTTCTGATAAAATAGTTGGGGGTAAATGGGAGGAACTGTGAGCATTTTCTAATGTTCTGCACTTTTTTCTTATGCATTGAAAACAAGACTTAGTTTTACATAATCTTGGCCCAGGTAAGAGGGATGAAAAAGGTGCTTACTGAGTTTCTTAAAAATTAAGTATTTGCCATTTGGATTTCCTACAAAAAATGGTAAAAACTAATTTTCCTTAGTTTCATTGAACTAATGCATGCAATCTTTCTGATAATCTGATAATTATAGGAGAGGACATGGTTGAGCCCAAGGGAGAGATCAAATGCATCATTGGTCTTGAGTCCCTTTGCGTCCACAAGAGATCTAACTCCAGCCCACCTTGAACTTCACTGACTCTTATCAATCACCAATTTGGTTTGACCATTAGTAATTCAGATTCTTGTAGAGAGCATTAGCATACAATAACCATATTTTCATTTGAACTGCCTGGACTCCTGATTTCCTGCACTTAACATAAATCTTCTGATAATCTAGACAATGAAGACAATGACTTTTAATCTATGGATATAGCCAAACATGATGCCAATAAACTACTAAAGATGATAGCATGAGAGTATTTCCTATGTTTCTTGCTCTATCCTATTTTCTTCTATCTTCTTGGACTGGATGCCTCATTTATTTCCAAGTTTTGAACTAGTAAATACCAGGATATGCATGACATATTCAGTAGTTAATGAAGTTATTTTACATTAATAAAAACAAGATTAACTCTATACCAAGCCTTACTGGAAAGGAATGGTTAACATTTATGTAAGCTAAACAAAATTACCTTAAGTATTTTCATACAAACTTTGATGATACTATCTATCCTAATTATTTATTTGTGATTGGCAGAATGAAATACTTGGTCATTCCATACTCCTGTCCAGCAATGTGGCTTTCTGGAAAACACTGTGAGCCTTGAAAAGCAGCAGATCTAACTAAAATTAATTTAGTAGTGCTGTTTACACAAATATAATCATAAGAAGGAGATGAAATTATTATTGGACTAGTGAAGGAAGACTGGTAAATTAATTTGATAACTGCTTCAAATTGCAAACACAAGTCTAATTTTCCTACTAACAGTTTTAAATTCATTTAAATGTATTATAAACAGAATCTAATAATTCCATTTCCACAATCAGTTTATGAAGTGAGAAATTACATTTTTGTTGCATAAACTTTCATTTATTCAACTACAAGAATTTAAGGTGTTAAATTTTCTATTTTCTTTTCTTTCTTTTTTTTTGGTAAATACTACTTATTGAAAAAAAATCTAGAATCTTTTCATGTTCTGTGTTAACAGAATGTGCAAATACAAATTAAATTAAATACTACTCTTCACAAATATAATAATAATAATAATAATAATAATAATGATGATGATGATGATGATGATGATGATGATGATGATGATGATGATGATGATGATGATGATGATGATGATGATGATGATGATGATGATGATAAAGTTGGACGGGACCTTGCAGGTCATCTAATCCAACCTCCTGCTCAGGCAGGAAACCCTATACCATTTCGGACAAATGGCTGTCCAGTTTCTTCTTAAAAACTTCCAGTGTTGGCGCATTCACCGCTTCTGGAGGCAGGTTGTTCCACTGGTTAATTGTTCTAACTGTCAGGAAGTTTCTCCTTAGTTCTAGGTTGCTTCTCTCTTTGGTTAGTTTCC
>NW_015386405.1:2164463-2176539 GCF_001527695.2 Protobothrops mucrosquamatus | reverse complement strand
ATTTATATCCCGCCCTTCTCCTTGCGGACTCAGGGCGGCTAACAACCAGATAAAAATGCAAATCCCAAAACTACAGATTAAAACATAATTAAAAACAAATATTAATAATTGGTCTGATTAATTTAAAATTACTTTAAAACCCCCATTAAAAATTTCCCCTAGGCCAGTCCTGCAAGCTGGAATAACCATGTCTTAAGGGTGCGGCGGAAGGAAGGGAGATCAGGGATCACCCTGATCTCTGGGGGTAGTTCATTCCAGAGGGTGGGAGCTCCCACAGAGAAGGCCCTCCCCCTTGGGGTCGCCAGCCGGCACTGTCTGGCCGACGGCACCCTGAGGAGACCCACTCTGTGGAAGCGTACAGGCCGATGGGAGGTAATCTGCAGCAGGAGGCGGTCTGCTCCCTGCCCATTCCACCCCCCATTCTGCCCCACTGGGTCTCCACAGGCATTAGGCCGCCAGATTCCCCTTGCTCCTCTTCACCCTGTTACCAATCTCTCACTTACCTTTTGAAGATCTCCAGAGTTCAAGAACAGGTTGACCCACCATGGCAGAAATGTGGCCCTCTTTTTTTCAGATGCTGCTGAAGCTATTTTCCTTAGAGCTTGCATTCTTACAGATGTTCATTTTTGCATTTTAAAGCAGAGGATGGAATTGTCTGTAAGAACATAAGATGTAAAAAAAAAAACTTTGCCAGGATCTGAGTAAAAGATGGCCACTTTTCTGCCACAAGGCTAGCAAACCTGCGGGCCTTGTTTGGTCCTGGCCTAGGCAGTGCCGCAGGTGCCTTCTGCTTGCTGCTGGGTGGCTGGTTTGAATGAGTGGCTTTCTTGCCTGCAATGTGAAGGCAGTGGCAGCAGTCAATCAACATGGGACATTTTTCGTGCTGTTTTGTATGGAGGAGAAGGTGGGACTGCTGGGTGGTTGGATGGCTAGCTGGGGTGGCAGTGGGAGAGTGAGCCAAAGGGACACCCGAGCCCCTAACAGCGAGCCAGGTCATTGCAGCTGCTGCTTGCCATGCCTGAGAGTCCAGCTCCACCCATGCTTACTCACTTCCTGCTGTGAATTCACCTGGACCTCACCAATTGCAAGTGCGGGGATGGAGAGATGGAGAGCTTGGTACACAGGCCACTCTGCTCTTGCTTGGCACACTCCTGGAGAATAGGATAAGCAGGGAGGTGCCTGTAGGCCACAAGGGAGAGGACACTCCTGTGGGTACCTGTCCATACTGCCAGGTCAGTGCAGTTGCTGGATGCTGCACCTGGGAGTCTTGTGCTACCCATGCTTACTCACCTCCTGTGATGTCCCAGGCTCCGGCACCCAACAATGAAAAAACAATTTTTCATTGTTTACATCTTTCCTGTCAAAATAAATTGTGAATTGGCCAATTTCTTCACATCCAGCTTACTTTAGTTCCAAAATAAAACAGAAAATTAGTAACTTAATTAAATTTGTGATACTACCAACTCTGAATTATCTAACTGATTTATAAGAGAGAGCGATATTCAGTTGTTGTTGTTTTCAAGTCTTCTCTTTAGGGATAACATTAATGGATAATATGTCTTTCTCTTGATTAATTAACCTGTGGTGAAATATTTCCAGGGCTTTAAAATCTATTTGCATTGTTTACTGGATTATTTTTCTGATCAAATAAAAAAGATGTATATTTAGTTTGTGTTCCTTTTATCACTTATTCTCTGAATCTACTCAGTGTTTTCTATATTAATAAGCAATGTGTTAAACCAAAAATAGACTTTTCTTTTACATAATTAGATATTACATAAATCAGAATTAACATTATTTATATCCATGTTAGCCAAAGAGAAATGATAAATCATTTGATAACTGCTTCATTATTTCAAACCAATTTTTCTTTTTTCAAGTTTTAAATAGCCCCAATATAATTTATCAAATGGTAAATAAATAGATGGAGACAAAGCAAGTACAAGATAAAAGAATAAAACATTAAAAATACATATAACAATATATATATATATATATGTCCCTTTGGGTATACACATACACAGACTCAAATGCATAAACACAAAACATATATATATATATATATATGCAATGTTCTTCTAAATTATTTTCCCAATAGTTGTAAAATACTGTAAAGATATTTTTCCAGCCATTTTCATTAAGCAGCAAAATTGAGTGAAATTTCTAGTACTACTTAAAGCAGGGGTCACCAACCTATTTGGATTGGTGGCCCGGTGGGAGAGGGAGGGGCAGGCGCCTTACGTGCACATGCGCAGACATGAATCTGGCCACATGTGCATGCATACAAACAGGCTGCAAACATGCGCACCATGCAAACAGGGCTGTGAGCATGTGCACAAGGCTCTCAGTGACAACAGTACCTGTGTGAGGCACAGCGATGCTGCCCCAATGTGACACTTGTGCCACCATCCCCGTGCACGGATTGCGCCGCCACCCACAGTGATACCATCCCAGCACTAAGCTCCCACTGCCGCCCCCATGTGAGGATCATGCTGTGGCATGCAGTGGACTGCCCCAGTGCGAGGCTCGCGCTGCCACCCCTGTGGAAGGATCGTGCTGTGGCCTACCTGCCGCTTGCGGCACTGCCGCCATCTGCACAAGGTTCATGGCAACACTTTGCCTGTGCAATACTAGTGGTGCTGCCCGTACAACACTCATGGCAACAGTGGCACGAGGGGGGGGGTGAGCACATGCACACACCTGTGTACTTTCCAGCTACTCACATGGCCCGGTGGCCATGAGGCCACGGCCCATAGGTTGGGGATCTCTGACTTAAAGGGGTTTTTTTTCTGCAGTAAACAGCTGATCAAATACAGGGTCATATTTTGTTATATTAGTCAAATTTATGCAGCATTTGCTTAACATTACAGTGTTAAAAAGTAGAATTTACATGAAGCTCTTACATACATCTGACTATTATGTGAAACTCAAATTATCTTTCTGTAACATTTCTATGCTTTTTTAAATACAGATTTATGTAATAAGTTATATAATTTATTTCAGCTCTGTTTTTGAAAATAAAAAGTGGTCCTTTATATATTTTGAGGTCCCAGATCAAATCTCTACCTATCAGGTTATTTTTTTCCTTTCCTTCACAAACTTTAATTTTTAAAGAGTTTTATTGTAAAAATTTCCTTGAATCTTAGTACATATATTGATGTTAACAGCTATCGTTTACTACACAATAGATTATGTATATTTCATGCATCTCTTTCTAAAATCCTTGAATTTACACAAAAAACCCTCTTTTTATAGTACAGCAAATTTTTCTAGTATGAGATGACCCATAAGCTGTATATTGTTTACCAAACCATTTCTCTTTTAAGAAACCAATGTCTTGCTTACTCCAAAGTGGATGAAAGTAATGTCAAATTCCTTTTTCTTTTTCAAATAAGAACATATTTTGTATATTTTATAGTATCACCCAGACCTCTAATACTGAGAAATTCATAATTTCAGTTATATATAATCATTATGCAAGGTAAAATATATTGTATTCCATATTACAATATATTGCTTGTGTTGTTGGTTTGTACTGTCAGATCAGTCTTGATTTCTGGCAACTACACAGTCCCTACAGTTTTATTGGCAGAAGTGGTTTGCCATTGTCTTATTTCTAGGTCTGACAGGGACGGACCCAACGTTATCCAACTCGCTTTGGGCCTAAGGTAAGAGTAGAACTCATGGTTTCCAATTCTAACCACTACACCAAACTGGTTTTGTAGTTTTATTCTCTTTCCCCAGTAACTGTGCATTTTGAGGGTTGCTCAGGGTGCCAATAGCTCTTTTAACCTGTTACAACAGGTTTAACAGACTAACAGAATAACACAGTTGGAAGGGACCTTGGAGATCTTCTAGTCTTCTAGGTAAACCTGCATAATAATTAATATTCCTGTCCTCTATCCTAATCTGTTTTATAGATTTGTAATTTTCAGTTCTTAAAAACATACATATTTTTCTATAACAAAAAAGATAAAAAGAACATTTCTAGTTGCCCCTTATAGCTCAAATACAAATCCTGCTCACAGTCAGTCATGAAGCCATGGGGGAGGGAATGGGTTGGAATGCAAGGGAGGGGGTAATGGAATGCAAGAGCACCAACTCCGTGGTGAGACATACTAGCATTCCAAGGTCACCTGCTGGGAAAGTCCATCAGACTCCGTTCCCCTAACAAACTGAACACAATTGATTGGACGGAATAAAGTGACAACGGAGGGCCAGGGAAAAGGAAATGTTTAACTAGGCTATTTGCACATGAAAACGTTACAATTGGCTTCGTTACTTCCATATCCATGTCAGTTCAATAAATTCTACTCTTGGCAACAAAAAATGTTGCAGGAGACTTTATTTGCTATATGCACTGAGTGGGACAGTTGACAATTAGTAAGTTATTACCTATACTGGATTATAATACTGCACTTTCTCAGGCATAGGGTGGCAGATCCATAACTGTATACCTGAAACAGATTATCACAAGTAGCAAGAAATAACAGAACATTGATAATGACATGGGAACCAAACCTGCAACAAACCCAGATGTCTATTTAGCTCCCATTTTTACTCCAACAGCATCCTAACAAATTCTTATAAATTTTCTTCTCTTAATGTGATATGATGTATGACATCAACTGCCAGAAATATCCACCTAGATTCTACATGGGATAAATAGGGCAGCCTTTGTACAAAAGCATTAATGAATACAAGTTAGAACTGGGACTCAAAAGAAGGATAAAGTAATATCATAGAATTATAACCTACTAAGACATTATGTTATAGCTCTCGAAGTAGGATTTTGGAAACTATGAAAATATACCAGTACAGTCAAGGAGAGACTTTGAAACTTCAATATACCAAAAAGTTCTGGCTATCTCAGAAGATTTTAAAAAATGCTATGGATTTAAGCACATTATAATTGCTAACTGATATGAAATCTATAATCTGTATCACATATAATCTACACCTGTATAACCATTCTTTATTCCTGTAGATGCTTCATCCCAATTTAAATCATACATCCTACAAATCCTACAATTTGAGATTAACAATTAGTAATTATTAGGAGACTCCATTCCCTTCTCATTTTAACCATGTTCCAGTAAGGTGTGTGAAAAATGTGTCTGAGATTACTGCAATATCATAAAGAGTTGACCTCTTATTTACACTTTGAACCAAGGTTGGAACTACCATTATTCAATGTCTAGTATTTGATCATGCTAGATTTGATCTGTGATTTATTTTGCTGAAGATAAATGATGAACATTTTCTCATATACTGAGTTAATATCATTAACCATATGAGACAAAGAGGTATGTACTGTATATAGTTATTAAAATTAAAAGTCTTATAATCTATTTTTAAAGTGATCTGCCTATTGAATCTTTAACTTTGGCCATATGTGCATGAAATATAAATAATATTATGAATTCATACATTTATACAGTGAAAGAACAGCAACTAGCAGAGATGGTTATAACTAACAGATTGCATAAGGACTTGCATTTTTCATAATGAAGAAATAATGGCATTCTGAAATAGTTTAAAGTTAAGCAATTGTTATAAATTTCTATTTCTTTGTAATGCAACACAAATACTTCTTTAGATGCTGTGATATCATGGAATTTTCTGAGCAACATTTGTAACCTGATTGAGGGAATGTACTATAGCAAATATAAATAATGACCTCTTTGGAAGAAGAAATGAAAATTCACAGTTGATGCTTTACTGGTAATAATAATACATTACAAATTTTGCTTGCATACCTAAAATATTTTCCTAGATGATATGTGAAGGACAAATACTATTATGGCTACATATCCAGCAGCTGTGGACCTTGCTGAAAAATTTCATTCAGGACCAGCTCTTCTAAGGATAAAGTCCATTAGCATATGTTTTCTTGGTTAATAATAATTGAGCATTTAAATTATTTTAAACTAGCAAAAGTATTTTGTTTACAATTCCCAAGTAGGCTTTTGTCAGAAGCATCTGGTACTCACTGAAAGAGAGTTTCTTTCTTTCTTTCTTTCTTTCTTTCTTTCTTTCTTTCTTTCTTTCTTTCTTTCTTTCTTTCTTTCTTTCTTTCTTCCTTCCTTCCTTCCTTCCTTCCTTCCTTTCTTTCTTTCTTTCCTCCCTCCCTCCGTCCCTCCCTCCCTCTCTCCCTCTCTCCCTCTCTTCCTTCCTTCTTTTTCCTTCCATCCATCCACCCTCCCTCCTCTGAATTGTACGTATTCCAAGTAGTGGATTCTATCTATCTCTCTTCTCTCCCTCTCCCCCCCTCCTTCTCCTTCTTGGTCTTCTGAGCAGCCTCTTCAAAGCCAGTCACTCCAAAACATGATGGGATCCAAATCTCAGAACTCCAAGCCTCCCATTCAGAGTCTGTCTGGGGATTCTGGAGTTTGTAGTCATTACATATCTAGAGGCTGCCAGATTGACAATGGCTAATTCCAAGAAATCAAGCAATATCCTATATCTTAGAAAAGTTCCCTTGAACTGTCTCTTCAAAATGAGAAATAAAAATGTAACTAAAATTATATGTTGCTGTCACATGCTAATAAGCAACCAAATGCTTATTAGAACCATACAGAAAAGGGGGAAAAAAACCATAAAACCAGCCATGATGATTAATGTGATGCTACTTCCTTTAGAAATAATATTTGAGTTTGTACTTGTTTCCACAATAAATCAGAAGTGGCACCTTCTGTTTTATCTGTTTTATTAATACATGCTTCCTCTGGCTGTTTCTTTTCTGTTTTTTAAACTAGAGTATATAAAATAGTTCTTTTCAACTTCCCCATTTGGCACCAGAAATATTCCTTTTCGTTTTTCTCTTAAAGCTGTTCTAGGAAAGTATACACAAAAAAACACATCCAAAAAGGTTTCAGTCTTATAAGAGGTTTTCCTTTTCCATTTGTAGCTACAAGGATGCTTTATTCATGACAAAAGGAGCAGAAAAAGAAGATAATTTATTCATTGTATCTCTATATGCACGTCTCTCTCTTTGTGTGTGTGTGTATGTGTGTGTCTTGATTAATCATTAAGCAAAATAAACACATTCTTAGAGTATGTTGTTTATTAATGCAACATCATTGTCTTAATTAGAAACAAGATCCATAGGAAGTTTATAATAACTGAGATGATCCAGGTTTTGGACATTTGTAATGGTTCCAAATATTCTATCATTCTTGAAAACTATTTAAGCTATTTAAAATCTGACATAGCTGAATACAGTAATAATTTTCCACAGAAAGTTAAATAGATGCAACTGGGATGAAATTTTGCTATGGTGAAGGTAAGGATTCCCCTAAGTGAAGCTCAGCTCCAGTTGACTGGATGGCCATATCTCATTTTTAAAGCAACAATATAGAAGGGGATTGCCATTGATACATGAATCTTATAAAAAGGCAAAACTATATTTAGCAAATATTTACTAACATATTGCTGAGAGAGCATTTTCATCTCTTGTGAATATAATTAAGCAAGAAAATTTAAATATGGACTTTTTCCTGCCTTAGAAATATCTCAGCAGTTGTTAATACAGATGGAATGTCATGAAAAATGAACTAATGCTTATGGTTTAAAAATCAACATAAACTTTGATTCCTGTTTTTAATTTGTTATAAGTCAATAAGGACTATTTAATATATACTATTTTCAGGTGTTCCCTTAACCTTCAATGACTCTGGAGCTGCTGTTCATTTTTGTTCATTTTTGTCCTAAACATTTATACCCCCCTGCTGGAAACTGTCCAATATGGAAATTTATATGGAATAAAAAGCTGACCTTGATGTGGTTGAGGAACTGACTGTTTTGCTCTCCAATGTTTTCTCTACAGGATATAGAGAATAGTTTGGATATTTCTATCTTATGTGATTAGTGCTGATAAAAATCATGCTTTAGGCGAACTATAAAGGAAAAAAAAAGAAACAAAATAATCAATTTGCTCAATGTTAACAAGAGAACTTTGAAATATATTTGATTTATTATCTTTATATTTCATGAGTAAAATCTGAAGAAAAGAACGTCAGAAATCTATGATTTGATTTGGGAATGTATTCTAGACATTGAGACAGATAATGCTTCATGATTTCAGCATTTTTTAGAAGTGTGTGACTACCATGTACAAAAACAAGGGTGTGTGTGAATAATTTAATATTGGCTAGATTATAAAACTAAGGCCCGATTTCCACACATCTCAATGGCACTATTCTCACAGTTTCGCTCATTATATTTAATAATCAGACAACCTCTGGGTTAAGAACGAGTTCTGTTCCTAATTTTGTCTTTAACTCAAATTTGTATTTAAGCTGGAACTCAGACTTATAAATGGACTGCCTTTACTAAAAATGGCATTCTCCTTCCTTTACCGAACAAGCTACTGAAGCTGTGCAAAATTTCAGGAACTGCTGAAAACCACTAAAAACATGTTGTATATTAAAAATGTGTGGCTTCAGCAGTTCATTGGCTCAGGGAAAGAAAATGTTGTTTTCCAGTTTTAGTAATAAGCAGCCCGTTCATATCTAGAGGTTCTCCTTAAGTCACACATTCTTAACAAACTGCTTGTATTTAAACAGATGACTATGGTTGTGTTACAGTCACCTCCATCTTTCTGTTAAACCATCCTACTAGCAGATTCCACCACGCCTTTGAATTATCTGCTTAACATGTTAAAAAAAAAAAAGCACCCTATGTGAGTAACTTCAGTGCCAAGCAATTAAAATATTCTCCAACATTTGCTGAATGGAACCAGTGGCTTGGTTGTTTCTGTAATGCTGAAGCCAGAATATTCACAGCCTATAGCAGTAATTTCTTTTTCAAAAAAATCTGATAGTTTCTGTGTAAGTCTAGTAATTTTGTTATATTCTGGCAAACTTTGCTGATTTGGAAAATAACAGTTCTGCACATCTACATAAACTTTCAGCTTTACACTTCTCTTGTCATTGCATGATCCTATAAAATCTCTAACCCTCCCAATTAATTTTGATTTTGAAAAATATATCATTGTTCTATGTAGAAAAAAGAATGCTTGTACCAAATGTACATCATATTCAGGCCTGAAGTACTTTGAAGTTGACCTCCTCAGAATTTGCTGCTTGCTTTTCCTAATGGGGAACATGAGAGGTGGATAACGCCAGTTCAATGGTTTCCCGGTTGTGAACTTCATCCCGCTGTAGGGATTCTTCTACTGAAAGGTCAGGATTGAGTGCAGTCTTTGTTGAAGTGGAAATTCCTAGTGATCCAGATTTATCCTATCTTCTCTTTTTTCTAAATGAAGAAAAATGTGGAATGCTGCTTTAAAGTAAACCCTGCATTTTCCAGCAAAGGAAGAGAATGGTTCTTTATTTAAGATTACAGTAGTCTAATGGGGAAACCTAACAAAATTAAGAGAGTCTGCATGCCCTGCCTTTGACCACAGATCTCCTTTTCTCCCTACTGTGATTGACAAGAAAATATGGAGTCCATTATAGTTAATCTGTAGGGAAGAAGATACATTTTGCTTGTCATATGAAAAAAAATGTTACTGAACATGCAAGAAATCTGAACTGTAACAGAAGAGTCAACCATGCTTTTTTTTTTTTTTTTTTAAAGATCATGATGATAGATGCCTCTATAAAAAGAAAACCTGGAGAGAGGAGTAGTTTATTATTCTCATTGTTTATTTATATGTGCAGGGCTATTAATGGACATTAAGTACTAAATGCTGCCCCTGTGCAGAATCCGCTGAGACTAATGGAGGCTGTGGCTTGATAGGCTATCTTGAAAGTGCTAAAGGATTGTTCCATCAGAACCCATCAAATGGAATTTGAAATCTAAAATGGCAGAGATTTAATTTGGATGAGTGTATAAATTGTGTGCTTAACGTTAATAATGATGATGTCAAATAAAGCACAACCTTTTTGTTTTGTTTTGTTTCTTAATTCCTGCAAGAGTCTTTCATGACATTGCCTGTGTATTATGTACTGGATAGTTCCTGTTAGTGTATAAAAGCACTGAACCTGAGAGAGAGAGAGAGGGGGGGGTATTTTTAGATCACTTTCCATTTAACGTAAAAATCCACCTTGTGGTTCTTTCTGGCAAACCCTAGATTATGTCTGTAAGCCTCAAAGTGGGATGCCAAGATGTACAAAAGATTAAATGTATTAAAAGCAAATCTATGATATTATTAACCTGCAAGTAGGAAATAAATGTCACTATTATTTTTTTTTAGTAAATAATATATACCATTCATGTTAACCAAATTATATGTGGTAGAAGAATAGAAACATCACAATTAAATTATTATTATATGTGAGCAGGCTGCTGCATGTATGCTATCTAAATTCAAGGTCAAGCTGTTCCTTAGGACTACCATATTTGGACTGGAAAATTTTGGATTAGCTCTAGATCGCAGCAAAGAGATACCAAAAACTAATGCTGCTGCTATATGGAATTTTACAGCCCAAATATGGAAATTCTACTATTCTTTATTCTCCTGTATTTGTATTACTGGAGCATTTCTTATAGCGTATGTCTATAAACTAGAGTTTAAACAGTTTTTGTAGAATCTACTTCTTGATCTGGCCTACTTCAAAGAACTGACACTACCCCCCCTCCCCAATTGTATTCTTTTCCAAAACTATTAGCAGAACAGTGCTCACCTGTAGCTGATATAATACATTTGATATATTCTAATTTGATCTCTATTGATAGAAGACTTGACACATTACTTAACTTTTTGGAATACCCTTCCATCACTTCATCTGCGAATAAATCTTGGAATTCAATGAGGATTTTCATTACTTTCTGGAAAAATGGATTTTCTTCTCATTAAAAATTGGAACTTGTTCCTCATGATATATGTAGTATCTTTTTATATTCCTCAAACAGCAAAAAATACAGTTACTAGTAATACCAATAGATGGATTTGTATATCCGTTACTCTTTCTCTGATCCAGCTCATACATACTGTATATCAATCTCTCAAGTGGACTTTGAAGCAACAGGTTGGCTTCCTGCTTATTCTGACAATTGCAGAATTTTGCTTAGGTTTCAAATCCAAACCATTACATCTATTATGAATTATCTAGCATTTTGGGAAACCCATTCCAGATTATTTTTAATTCTAAATATCTCATTTCTAGTTGTAAGTGCAGGCTTAATGCTTAAATAAAAAAACAGTAAAACACATTATTTAAGGCCAAAGTCTTAAGCTTTCTCTTGTCTTGTGCCAATGTTGTGTGTAGAAGAATGTCATTAGAGTCAATAAAATTCTTATTCTTGAGACCTACACCCTGAGATACATGCTCAGTTGCCGAATCTGTTCTTCAATAAGAATTGGGATGCATCCTGGTAAAGCTTGCTTGAGATTAAACCAGTTAAAATATTGAATCAAGCAAATTTTTTGAGGAAGGTCTATCCCAGCTCAAACTTCTAAATAATCACATTTCTCCATGGAGGAACCAAATTTCATCCATCTTGGCTTATTACAGATTTACTGATCAAACTCTATACATGCTAGATCCGGAAAGTGTTTGGAATAAAGAAATCAGGATCTTGACATACAAAAGGTGCAAGTTCTCATTCCATGGAAAGGGGAAGCTTCTATTTCAGTCTCATCTGCTCACCTTTTATTACACACACACACACACACACACACACACACACACACACACACACACACACCAGACTAAATTTCTATACCATCAGAAAGGCATTCCAGTTAGGCACATCTAGAATGCTTTTCCTCAATAGGAGATACAATCTTGTTCCTTTCCAAGACTGATTGTGTATCTGTTCTGATCCTGAAACCGAGAGAGTTACATATTCTAGCTTCCCAATTTGTCATCCTTGGAGAGCAGAATTGATAACCCCTCTAATTGTAAAGTATTCCAGCTAGCATCAACAGAGAATGTTGTGTTCTTTGTATTCCCCCCCCTTAATCCCCTATGCATATCCTGATCACCCATTAAGGGTGATTGCCCTTCACCATTGATCGCCCATTAAGGGTGATTGCCCTTCACCATTGATCGCCCATTAAGGGTGATTGCCCTTCTCCATCTGCATACAGTTTCATGCCCGTTGCTGGTTGGCTAACTAGCAACAG
>NW_015386405.1:2156700-2161097 GCF_001527695.2 Protobothrops mucrosquamatus | reverse complement strand
CTGCATACAGTTTCATGCCCGTTGCTGGTTGGCTAACTAGCAACAGGGTCTTGCCAGCCAATGGAATTGTGTGATTACAAGCCAGGGGAATCCCATAAAAGAGGGCTTCCCTGGCCCAGAGAGCCAGTCCGGATTTACTTTATGCCTTGCCAATAAACCAAGAGCTGACTGTCACTCGACTCGTGTCTTACTGCCTGCGCGATCTAACAGAGAACAGTGTATTTTTTTACTAAGTGATCAGTTTAGTGAACTTTCCAAGAAAATAACTGCATTTTGTATTATAGCTTTTGCTGTTATTGCATGTAATTGGAAGTTACATTCCATAAAATATGTAATATATCATTTATTTTCCTTCCTTCCTTCCTTCCTTCCTTCCTTCCTTCCTTCCTTCCTTCCTTCCTTCCTTCCTTCTTTGACTCTATAGATCAGGGGTGTCAAACTGCCGGCCCGCGGGCCAGATGCGTCATCACAAAACCGTGCCCACCCCATTGCTGGCAATGGCAAAAAAGTTCCGATACATAGCGCGACATAACATGACGTCGCGAGTTTGACATGCCTGCTATAGATTCATAGATTTATATAAAATCTTAAAGATAGTGAAAAGATTTAAAATATATGTAGTCACAAATGGTACAAACTCCTCTTCACAACATATGGAGGTTTCTATCCCAAGTCCAACATCCATAGACTGCACACCAGGTGGAAAAAAGGCTGTCGGGGTCTGTTGAGTGACAAAGCTGCTGTCATGGATGACATCTGGAGCATCCAGGAATACATCAGTTAGATAGCACCCAAAGACGAGCTGCTAAAAAAATGCCCGAGGAAGCAGATGTGAGAGGAAGATTAAGCTGACAGGTATCATGGCAAGGTGAGACCTTGCATAGGATGTACAATAGACATATACAGTAGCTGAGGTGGCAAACATTGGGAAATCCTACCAGAGACTGGAAAGGGCTGAACTAAAAGGCAGCACTGGAGCACTGATCATAGAAGCTCAAGAACAAGCACTAAGCACCAAGATCCATAGAAGCAGAGTTCTACCATGTTAGACAGGACCTAGTCTATGCAGAGAAGCCTCAGAAACATAGTGGCAGTGTATGAGATGCAGAGTGGAACAGCATACACTGAATGGCACAACCAAGTAGCTAGCATGTATAGGAACATCTGTACAGAATATGGGCTAGACCCACCTAAGTCTAGATGGACAATCTCACAGAATGTTGTAGAGAATAAGAAAACTAAAATCCTATGGGACTTTCAGATCCAGATAGACAGGCAGGTACTGGCCAATCAACCAGACATCATGGCAGTAGACAAGACCAGAAGACAATGGTAGTGATAGACGTAGCAGTGTCAAGTGACAGCAGCATCAGGAAGAAAGAGTATGAGAAACTGAAGAAGAACCAGGGCCTGAAGTTGGAATTGGAGAGGATATGGAAAGTAAAGGCCAAAGTGGTCCCAGTAGGAGCATTTGGGGCTGTGATCCCTAAGCTGGGAGAATGCCTCCAATAGACATCAGAGTTTTCTCCCAGAAAAGTGCAGCATACTAATATAGTCCCATATCACTTCCCTTTTGCTACATTTAAGGTCTGGGAGCACAATATTTCCATTAAAACCACAACCAAATCATAGTGTGTGTTTTCTAATTCATCCATCAAATCCAAGAATGTTATTTGATCAACTTCTGGTTTTCATTTACAGCTATTTCCAAAACTATCTAAAGTCAACAAATAAAAGATAGGGAGGCAGAAAACATATCAGAAACCTCTGTGGAATGGAAAGAATATTTTACAAAATATTTTAATATCAGCTTCAGATAATGTAAGAAGGGAGATCTATTTGCTGCCCACAGCTGAAAAACACCTGAATTGTTCTGGTTTGGATTTTTTTTTTTTTTTGAAATTCAGATGTGTTCCACTTCTGTCTTCAGTATTTTCAGACAGTGAGTAAACCTATTATTATCCTTCACCAAAAATGGCTAAGACTGAGTGTCTTTCCTCCTCCTATTCTTTTAAATGATGTATAATTATTGGAACCACCACATCCAAGTTTAAAGTTTTTTTTATCAAAATAAGTCATGCATTGTTTTATGAAATGCAGTATGAAATATCCCCAATACTGGTTTTCTGGGTCTAGATCAAAATTTTGGGCCAGACATAATTTTTTTCAAGTCTCTGTATGTTCCAGTAGTCAAATGGAGATCTTTAATAATCCTCTAATGCTTCTATGATGACAGCTATAACCACAACCATTTCTATCACTGCAGCTGCCCCTTTTCCAAGTCCCAAAAATATCTGGAGCTGTTGCTGAGAAGAGCAGCTGGCTAATTCTTCTCCATGTGGCCATGTACCCATATAGAATACAAACATTGCTTTGAATAAAATAGCCTGGAAAGTCCTGGTATTCAGTGACTATATCATATCCCAACTGCATGCATAATTATTACTACACTTTTTTTCTCAGATATTCCTTACTTTCCTAAGAATGAGATTGTGGATTTTTACCTCTTTTTTATTGTGTAGTACTGAAAAGTAGCTAGCAAGAAGCAGTATAGCCGCAGTTTCTTGCATGGTCATTTTGTTATACCATCTTTCATTTTTTTTTGACAATTTCTGGTACATTTCCATGGCTTTGAGTGGTCTAAATATACTTTGTATGAAATTTACCTTTAAAATTGTATTTTATTCCTGTTTCTCTATTATATTGCAGTTGCTAAACTAAAGACAAAAAAATATTGCAGAATGATAATATGCATCCCTTCAAAGCCACTCCTCCTAAACATCAAGGCCATCTTTCATAAGGCAAATTGAAGTCGCAGTCATTGCATAAGTTTCTGATGTGAACGCCCAGAATAGTTTGAGGAACAGTTTAGGATAAGTGCTTCATTTACAACAATGACAATAATGCAATGCCCCCTTCCAGATAGTTTGAATGGCTGCAATAATTCAATTCATGTTCTTTTTTTTATCTCAACGTGGATGATTGTCAGGACCTAAAATGTTGACTCTGAGCTTCCATACTAGTGTTGAGACGGTCTAGTTCTTATTCTCCTTAAGACCACATGAACGCCATCTCCTTCCAGAGCCAACTACAAAATAATGCAGCTAGAAATTCATAAAAGGTTCCTGTATTAACTGCAAGTTGTTTAAGGACAAAGCAAATAGTTAGAAAGTAACCGACAAAAATATAGGAAAAAAAAGAGGAGACACTCCCCCCACACACACAAACACACAAAAATTGTTATTTATATCAAGCCCTTGTGTTTCAAGTTTCATTTTGAAACTTAAATACAGGGCTAATGTATAATATTAAAAAGAAGATGGATTGTTGATTGGGAAATTTGCTTTAAAATATTTGTTATTTAACTATGTCAGTGGTGGCGAACCTATGGCATGGGTGCCAGAGGTGGCACTCAGAGCCCTCTCTGTGGGCACGTGTGCCGTCGCCCCCATCCTAGGCCTTCAGCTGGGTTTTATAAAACCTTTTCGCTTTAGGCCTCCGCTGCCATGTACAAAAAAAAAGGTTCAATCAGTCAATTTCAACTTCTCACGGAAAAAAAAAGATCTTGCAAAGTTGGAATTGATTGATTGAACTTTTTAGTCCCACCGAGTCTGCCGTTACCACCGCAGCCACACCCAGCCAATGGGCCACACCCAGCCAACAGGCCACAACCACCCGGCACCCGACGATGCATAAGTGGGTTTTAGGTTGCAGTTTGGGCACTCGGTCTCTAAAAGGTTCGCCGTCACTGAACTATGTCAACCAACTTTGGCTGATCTCTGAAAACTATGCCAGGTCATATCTGGTTATTATTTTGATAAGAAACCAGCCAGAAATCCCAGAGAATTTAAAGAAAAAAATCCAGAAAATGCAAATTATTTTAAAATTACTCCCAAGAAAAATACAGGTATATGTCCATGTAGTTACTAAAATCCAAGCTCAACTTGAGGTAGATTTACTTTATATAGTCTACTTACAATATTCTAGGATATTGGCCTTTACATTTTTTTGTATTTCTTTAAAAATGGATTAATTAATTACATTTGTATTAAACTAATCTAAATAAGTATAAATAGATAGATAGATAGATAGATAGATAGATAGATAGATAGATAGATAGATAATTTATTTTGTATACCGCCCTTCTCCCATAGGACTCAGGGCGGTTCACAGCATATTAAAAACAAATACTATACACAAAATACAAAAAATACAAAATACAAAAATACAGAAATACAAAAAATAAACCCCGATAAAAGCCGAATTAAAAACCAAATATTACCAGCTGTGTTTCCGATTAAAATACTTTTAAAATTATCCCTACCTAAAATCCTCCCTAGGTCAGGCCCGCTTGCTGGAAAAACCATGTCTTGAGGGCGCGGCGGAAAGTAAGGAGA
>NW_015386405.1:2151142-2154230 GCF_001527695.2 Protobothrops mucrosquamatus | reverse complement strand
GGGGAATCGCGCAAGGCCAGCAGGACAGTCCTAGGGTACATTTCCGCGACAATGTTCTTAAGTCCAGCAGCGGAGATTCAGTGCAGCAGAGGGGGTGATGGAAACAGGCCCCAGATCTTCACCCGGCACAAGCCTGGCCGGGGCCAGGCCACGCCACAGGTCCCCCCGGTCAAACCCCAGTCCGATCAGGCCGCCAGGTTCCGAAGAGGGCCGCCAGGCTGCTGGAAAAGGCCGCTGGAAAGGGCCATCACGGCCGGAAGGGCCGCCAGGACACTGGAGAAGGCCGGCAAGGCCGCTGGAAGGCCGCCAGGCCGCTGGAAAAGGCCGCTGAGGCCGCCGTAAAAGGCCACCACGGCCGGGAGGGCCGCCAGGACATTGGAGAAGGCCGGCAAGGCCGCTGGAAAGGCCCACCAAGGCCGCCAGAAAGGGCCGCTGGAAAGGGCCACCAAGATCGTCGGAGAGGCCATCAAGGCCAGGCGGGCCGCCGAGGGTTGCCAGGGCCGCTGGAAAAGGCCGCCAAAGGCCTCCAGAGGGGGCCGCCCAAGAGGGTCGCCAGGGCCGCCCAAGAGGGTCGCCAGGGCCGCTGGAAAGGGCCGCTTGAAAGGGCCGCTGGAAAGGGCCACCGGGCCATCGGAAAAGTCGCCTAGGCCACCGGAAAGGGCCGCTAACAAGGCCGCTGGAAGGGCCGCCGAGGAGGACCGCTGGGGCCGCCGGCGAGGGCCGCTGGAGGGGGCCGCTGGAGCCATTGGGAAGGGCCGTTGAAATGCTGGAGCCATCGGGAAGGGCCGTTGGAATGGGCCGCTGAGAGGCCGTTGGGGAGGGCCACCGGAGCCACCGAAGAGAACCGCCGGGGCCGGACGGGCCATCAGAGGGGCCGAGGAGGCCGAGGAGGCCGAGGAGGCCGCCGAAGGGGCCGCCGCGGCCGGAAAAGACCGGGAAGGCCAACCAGACACATACCCGGTCAGCGTGGAGTCCCAGCGTCCCCGCGCCTCCTCGCGCACCGAGTCCCGATCCCGGGAGAGAGAGTCACCCGGGGAAGGGTCTCCGGACCTCCGGGGACCTCCAAATCTCCCCTCTGCTGTCTTTTCGAGCTCCGCTGCTACGGAGCTACCCGGAGCCACCCACCATCTTCAAGCATGCGCAGACCAGAAATATCAAGATTGCAAAGATCTTGCTCTGCTCTCATTTTATCCTTAAATAATATCCTGGGAAAGAGCTAGGAAGTGAGTAGCCGAAATGCATGTCATAAGCTTTCATGGCTGAGGGTAAATTTAATTGTGGATCTTTTGATTGTGATCCAGAACCTTTCTAGGACATCACACAGGCTTTCTTTGGTACCTTAAAAACATAAACATTAATCATTGATGACCTATAAATTAGCAACCTTTTGAACTGGATAGTGCATTTGTTTGTTTGTTTTCAAGGTTATGTTCCCACACACCATCTACATAGTCAAAGAGCATAATGTTCAATTTCCATTTATTTATCTGCATGGATGAGTAGTGCCAGTCTCTTCTTTCACTAGGAAGCACTCAAAAGTGCTTCAATGAGTTTCAGGTAGAGAACGTTGCACAGAGAAGCAGAAAAGCTAATGCATTGTCTTTTATTGTAAACAGGATTTCAACTTTGACATATTGAACATGCTAATCCTCACTCAAAATGGCATTGTCACATTAATGCAGCTGGAAAAAGGCTCAAGAAAGAGAGGTCCATCTAGCAGTAAAGTGGTTATTGACTAAAGGTTAATGTTGTGTGTCTAAGAGATCACTCTGCATCTTTCTGATAATCAAATAAGTGCAGAATTTAATGACTGACTAAACTGCCTGGGTGAATGTCCACTGGAGTTAACAGAGGATATCAACATTGATTCTTTAAAGAAATATCCACAAGTCTGAAAGATTTTGAGTCTTCAACTCTCAAGCTGCTGGTTGACTGGAAATGATTGCATGTATAGCGAATATAAAATCTAATTTGTACAAAAGAAGTGTTTTCTTAAAAAACATGAGCTTTTATTTCTTAATACTGACACAGATTTCTATAGGCTTTGTAAATGTAGTTATTAGAAAATAGAATATTATTCCATTTCTATCAGTCAGTCTAATATTTGTATTAGAACATAACATAAAATCAAGGGCTGCCACAAAGAAGAGGTAGTCAAGCTATTCTCCAAAGCGCCTGAAGGCAGGACAAGAAGCAACGGATGGAAACTAATCAAGGAGAGAAGCAACCTAGAACTAAGGAGAAATTTCCTGACAGTTAGAACAATTAACCAGTGGAACAACCTGCCTCCAGAAGCGGTGAATGCTCCAACACTGGAAGTTTTTAAGAAGAGACTGGACAGCCATTTGTCTGAAATGGTATAGGGCTTCCTGCTTTATCTATATCAATTTCCCCTACTTTATCTATAACTTTCACTCCTATGATCCATATTATTTAAAGATTAAAACTAATGATGCAGGAATCTGGGGGTTGGACTAGATGACCTTCAAGGTCCCTTCTAACATCATCATCATCATCATCATCATCATCATCATCATTATTATTATTATTATTATTTCACCATCATATCTCCCATAGTGAATAGCAAATACCTGGAGCAAAGCCCAGAGCATGAGGATAGTAGCTCTCCTCTGCTATTCTCACTGTGATATCAGAGGCATAGTATACTAGTATCATATATAAATAGATTTCCAAGATTTAGAATACAACACCATCCTGTTCATCTTGTTTAAGTGACTTCTTTTTTTTTTTTTTTTTTTCAACAAAATTTTTTATTGGTTTTATTTTACATGGTGGCAAGGCCATCAATTAATCAAAACAAAATCATATTTGTACAATTCGAATTATTTCAATATAATTAACTCAGTTATACATATAACTAATCTATTATTATTTTAATATATCCTACTTCCCCTTAGGTCAATACTAGTAACTCTATTTCTATACTCCTCCCACCCCCATCCCCACCTACCCCCCCCCCCGGACTTCCCAGAACTGATTACAGGATTAAACATTCATCTTCCCAAGTGTATATAAAACTACCCATTATAAACTAATCTATTATAAACATACTTTAACTCATAAAAAA
>NW_015386405.1:2147836-2149304 GCF_001527695.2 Protobothrops mucrosquamatus | reverse complement strand
CAAAATAATAAACATTACAAAATACTCTTAAAAAGTAAGCAATAATATCCCCCAACTGCTTCCCTTGATGTGCAATACCATAATTTTCCATTTCTATAAGTATTATAATTGCATCCCAAAGTCACAGCTAAGTCCATCATTGCCTCTTCTCTGTATCCTTGTAAATTTTCTTTAGTTGTTTCCAGTCCAATTTCCGCTTGGAAGGGTTTAAGTGACTTCTAACAAACAACAAATGACTACAGAAACTCTCTTTTTCCTCTCTCCCAGGGCACTTGTGAACATGAGATTAGAATTTGTTTCCATTTTTAATAACTTTAGCTCAACCTGCAGCTAAATCTTCCTTGAAGAAAGTCAACTTTAAGCCATGGTTGATAAGTTGTTTAGTTTTTATAAACTATATTTCTCAAGTTCAAAGACTTCCTGTTGATTATCTATAAAAAATTGACTTTAAAGTTAAAAATTCATAAAAAGTATTTTAGTATCAATCAATAATGTTCCATTTTTAGTCAAACTCATGAGTTTTTACTTTATATAGAGTGAAACAGGAATTATTTTTTAAATGATGAACAATTATAATACTTATTATCTCCATGCAAATGCTGAAGCAGCAGCACATTATGAATGTATGGAGTAGTCCACTTTCTGTTTTGCCTTCAGAGATCCTTTCCAGCATTGGTTCATGTCTTAACTAAATTTTCTGTCTTTGTCCAACTGTACTCACGTAGCCTAACAGCAACACCCTCCTGTTGTGATTCCTTACTTTCTTTATTTGGAAAAACTTTTATATATCTTGTAGCTGATTTATAATCCTGATAATGTTGCAAAGTGTAGTCAAATTCTATGGATCTTCATAGTGATTCATGTTAAACCAACCCTTTAACTAGAATCACAGGCTGTCCAGACAGCTCTTAAATATGGTGAATGAAATATGGCTGAGGATCCAATACAAACAGTAATAATCAAGCATTGCAATAGTCTATGCCAGTAGCCCATGATAAATTCTGATATATACCTGATTAACTTTTCACTGCAAACTCCTGGCAGATCTATGACAAATGTCTGATCTTCTTGATACAAATTGCTTTAGCTTCATATATTTTGATGAACTTAATATTTAGTGTTCTTAAATTACCTTGGCTAACAATTAGCCTGTCTAAAAGAGTCAATTTCCATTTTCACACTAATGAAATTCTCTCTAAAAAAAGTTCTGAGACAATCCACAATTTAATAATAGAGTATGTGTGACCTGAATATATCCATACCCTATAGACCAGGGGTGTCCAAACTTTTTTCAAAGAGGGCCAGATTGGATGAAGTGAACGTGCTGGAGGGCCGAACATTTTTCCGAACATTCTTTGAACCATTACAATTAAATGCAAATGAATTATTTTATGCCTCTTTCCTCTCTCTCTCTCTCTCTCTCTCTCTCTCTCTCTCTCTCTCTCTCTCTCTCTCTCTCTCTCTCTCT
>NW_015386405.1:2124906-2145801 GCF_001527695.2 Protobothrops mucrosquamatus | reverse complement strand
TGACTTCCGGGAGGGGCGGGTCCCAACTGCCGGGACACTTATAACCACAGGGCGAATGGTGGCTTGCGGCTGGGGGCGGGGTAACAGGGCGCAGGGCCAATGAGGAGCCCTGCGAGGGGGCAAGTCCCATGAGAGAGAGAGAGAGAGAGAGAGAGAGAGAGACAGAAGTGCAAGTGCCTCTGTCTCTGTCTCTGTCTCTGTCTCTGTCTCTGTCTCTGTCTCTGTCTCTGTCTCTCTCTCTCTCTCTCTCTCTCTCTCTCTCTCTCTCTCTGTCTCTCTCTCATGGGACTTGCCGGAGGGCCGTGGGAGGGCCGCATTTATATAGAGCAGGGAGGGCTGCTCGAGGGCCGGATTAAACCGGGCCGCGGGCCGCAAATGGCCCGCGGGCCGGACTTTGGACATGTCTGCTATAGACCAAAGATTGTTGCAGATAAGGCAGAAAAACAGTTTTGATTACACGTAAACAAACCAGCCTGTAGCAGTGAGAAATGAAAAATAATTCAGAGAGGCTTACATTTTTTTCTTTGATAACAAACTAAAAATAAAAGTAATGGATTGATTGATTGATTGATAGTTATTTTAGCTCACTATCTCTGAGTATTCCTCTCAGCAGTTCATAATTTCTCTCTTTGACTTTCAAACAGTAATTGCTCATGTTAGTGCATAATATTCATACCACAATTTTGTTTTCTTCCCTGTGATGAGATTAGTTTTTCATGGTTACCTCATCCACATTTTAAAGCACTTATATCCTACTTAGAGCCAAAGCAGCATACTAATATGTGAGGCAACACAATGAGAGTTGACATAAAATCATTCATCTCATTTTAGCTGCTTTTTCCAAGCTTTCTGTGATTTTCAGAAAACAATTTCCTGTAGTGGCTCAGGTTTCCATAATGTTCAGAATGTGCAGTAAATGCATTATTGCTGTTGATTTGTTGATGTTTTTTCTCACTACCCCTCCTCCTTCTTCTGTCATTGGATTGGGACAGAAATATTAACAATTCCAACATAGGTTTTTTTTAATGAGTTACTGAGGATGTAATGTAACAAGCCATGATACTATGCATATTGATAAAACTTTCTCAATGCTGCATTCCCAAGAAGGCATAAATTTATACAAATAGAATATTATTCTCTTTTGCAGAGAATAATAGGAAACAGTAAACTAACAGTACCCCATGATCCTATTCTTCATCTATGTTATTTCTTGGCCTCTCACTCCTGACTTAATAATTTATTTATTAATTTATTAATAATAAATTAATAATTATGTAGCTGGTGGTTTTTTGTTTTGTTTTTTTTGTTTTGAAGGTTTCTGATAGTAGAGAATATTTGTAACTCAGGGTTGAATTGTGGGGTGATTGGTGCTCTCTGAGCTTGGTTGGTTTCTTACAAGACATGTTTTTACCAAACCAGGTAACATCATCAGTGCTAGAGTAGGGGTCCCCAACCCCTGGTCTGTGGACCAGCAGCAGTCTGCAGCATGCTAGCAAGCAAGCCGTACAAACAAGCAAAGATCTATCCTCGGGATGAAGGCAGTATTCAAAACCACATCCCCTCTGGTCTGTGGAAAAACCTTTCTCCATGGCACTGGTCCCTGGTGTCCAAAAGGTTGGGGACCTCTGTGCTAGAGCTTAACAAGAAAGTTGAACTTTTCTATGATATGTCCCTTGTTTATCAAGTCATGCCAAAAGTTACCAAATCTCTATTTCTCTGAATCTCAAAAACAAAACAAAAAAAACACACAAAAAAACAGATTCCTGCATCATTAGTTTTAATCTTTAAATAATATGGGTCATAGGAGTGAAAGTTATAGATAAAGCAGGGGAAATTACTGAGAAAGTGAGAGATGCTCCATATACACAGCTGTGTGGTGGTGGGAAACAAGTATACAGAAATCATTTACACATGTAATTCTTCATTCATCAAGGTAGAAGCCAGTTTTGAGTATGTATGTAAACTTGAATCAGGGTGATTAAATGCAGGACTTTTAGAAATTTAGGAAATGTAATCCTGTTAGCCCATGTCTAAAGTAAAATTTGTGTCTATGTACTGTATATAATTGCACATGGAATTTATTTAAATGTGACTGCATAATGGTATATTCCATGTTGCACAGAGAACCCTGGGCTCTTAGTATAATTTATACAGAATCTTCATGTTTTTACATATAAATCTTCCACCCATGCATTTTTAACACAGTGGTACAGTGCTCATTTCTCAAGATACTGTACTCTATAATATATCAAACTAAGGACCTAGTCATTATTTTGATTCATGAGATTCATTTTATTTGTAGCAGATAATGTGAGTGGTATGGTGGTATGTATCAAATCTATATTTCAGAAAGGAACAACATTGTAAAAGTCCTGTTCTTTTTTAAAATTGTTATTCTCTTACATTTTCACTGTTCTTTTGAACATAGTTTCTACAATGGAAATAAAGAAAAAAAAACAGAAATTCATTTCCAAGTGTAAATTCCATTGATTTATATCTTCATATTCATTGATAAGCAATGTTTGGATTATCTAATTTTAAATGCACCCTGTTGTTCAATATTATTAAGGAACAAGTACATCACAGAGTTCGCATTCACATCAAACATTAACAAAACAAGCCAACATTGTACTAGTAGTTACAAATTAAACAAAATCTGCAGCATTAGGAACATTTCTGGAAAATGCATAACATACACACAGTATATCTTTGCAAGGTCTGTCTTCAAAATAATGTGTAGCGCAATATAAATGAACTCTACTCAGCCACATGGACTTTAAGTTCTCCTAGGAAGCATGCAGCTTTGAGCAGTCTTCTTCCTCTACCCAGCCCATTTGTATAACTTCTGTTTTCTCTCAATATTTCATCTCCAGATTTACTGCAACTATTTCTGTTTGCATTATAGCACGAGTGTCAAACTGCTGGCCCACGGGCTGGACGCATCATCCAGAAACCACGCCCACCCCATTGCCGGCAATGGCAAAACCATCCCGATACGTTGTGCGACGTCACATGACGTTGCGAATTTGACATGTCTGCATTATAGGCTAAGTTAGTTAGAACTGGTACAAATTACAGATATTTTGAGAATCATTGTTCTTGTCTTATGAAAATAGCATTAAGTTGTAGAAGAGCTAGATACTCCAATGGTTATGATGGAGCAAGCTCAGAATTTTTCTATGTAATTGCATTCTAAGGATATTCCATTGGATGCAACTTTCCCTTCTGAAAAACAATAAATAAAATGTGAAAATCATGGATGATGAAACTAATGTAGGTCTGACCTGAAAGGGATGTGTCTGTGTGTCTGTATTACATTTAAGTCAGCAATTTTTCACACAATCTATATTATATAGTCAAAAGATCTTATAAAAATAATAAATTTCTATTTTTCAACAATCTCAGCCATGCAGTTATACCTTTTGAACCATTAGAAAAAGATAGAAAATATTCAACCAGATTTCTAGTGCAAGATGACTGCCAGTTTATCTTTATATTTTTCATTAAATTATTAATATTCATGGTGGTTTGTTTTTTTGTAAGCAAGCAATTCATCTCCTCCTCCAGATTTTGCATGTCAATTTCAGTAACCAAGTTGCAGAAAATGTACTTGTTTGCTTGATTTTAATGCCTCATTAAATAATTTATCTAGATATTACATAACATATTTTAAATAATGCAGTACAACACAATTTAATCATGCAAAAATCACGCAAAATATAAATGGATAAACTTGCCAAGACATTGTAAAGTAATACAACTGCAAAGCTAAAAGTATGAAGAAGTACAGTTTTTTTTTTAAAAAAATCACCATTTCTGGAACTAAAAGAATAGAATTTAAATAGAATAAATTCATAAACATGTGATAGAGCAGAACTGCTTTAACTTGCTACTGAAAGATAGCTCTGCTCTCTTTCAAAATCAGAATATAAAAAATGGTTGCAAGATCAAATCTGGATCAGTCACCGGGACCAGAGGTTTACTCTGCTCCCAGTGATCAACCCAGATTTGATCTTGCAACAATATCCTGGGACACATATATTTACCTTCATTCATATGAAAAATTGTTCTTGAATTTCCACCTTCTGAGACTTAAAATGAATAGAGAATTTCAAGAAGGTCTTCTAGGATAGATTTGTATAAGAGAAGATTTCTTCAAGTAAAAAAATACTTCCAGCCCTGCCTAAAAGAGAGAGAGAGAGAGAGAGAGAGAGAGAGAGAGAGAGAGAGAGAGAGAGAGAGAGAGAGAAACAAAAACAAAAACAAAAACAAAATGTTCAGGAAGCAATACAATTAAAAGAAAAAATAGGCGGAGGGGAGAAATAATTAAGGAAGTAAATTCCAGACTTCATTACAGCAGTTACAATCAAAATTATTATCCCTCCTGTCTTTTAAACATAACAAAAATCACCCCTTATTCAACACTTTTTCAATTGTCCAATCTAAATAACATCATTTTAGCTCTTTTCAGCAAAAAAAAGTCTTTAAAAGGTTCAATAGTCCAGAAAAAAAATTATTTTTCATTGTGAGTACTTCAATATATCTCAATTTTATGCACATATAATAATCTTGCTGGCTGGCAAAATAATGTCAGATTCTATGAATTTATTCCTCATAAATAAATATATTGTCTAGACCAATAAACCTCCCTGTCTAAAAGTCTTCATTTTCTTCAATTGAATATATTACTGGGTCTGAATATAGCACTATATAGATAATAGTTGTTGACTCTCAAGGAAGATTACTAAATTTCCAGATAGTTAGAGATTTTCTTCAAATAGAATTTCATTTTTGTCCCCTTATTTAATTTAGATCACTTTCTTACTAATAATATATCCATTTTAACATAATTAATTTATTTTTTTTGCTTTCTAGATAAGTTATATAATATCTATTTCTTATATTTTCTTAGACCACTAATCTCACTCTGCAAGATTTTTTTTTTCAGGCATTATATCTTATTGGGAGGAGGAGAGGGGATTGTCATAGAGATGCTGGTGTCCAATCTCATTAGCTGAAATCATCTGTCACTTACAGTAACCAACTTTATACAACTAGAGTAATTCCTCATTAGTTGTTTGTTGGTAACCTTTCAAAATAATATATCTTGATTTCTGTTTCAGATTCAAACATACAAAAATCTGGGTCAAACAATATAAATGTCACTAATTTTAGGAAAAATCACTGCTACCAACAATCATCATACAGAATATTTGTTGGGATAACCTTTGTAAGGCCTGGGCAATTTCTATTTATTATTTAGTTTTCCTAATTTATTTTTCCAAAAGACCTACCAACCACAAGATGGCAGCATGGATTCATCTCTTTTGATTTCAGAATGGTTGTGCAATCCAGATGTGTATGTGTTTGTGGGTTTTGGCATATGCAAGAGATATATTAAGCTGTGGGGTCTTCTTAGATCAGGGGTGTCAAACTGCTGGCCCGTGGGCCGGATGCATCATAGCAAAACCACACCCACCCCATTGCCGGTAATGGCAAAAAAGTCAAGATTCATCGTGACACATCACGTGACCTTGCGAGTTTGACACCCCTGTCTTAGACTGTTCTACATTTTTTCCCCAAAAGGGTTTTTAATTCATCAATTTGTCAACCACAAAGTGACAGCAAAGAGGTATGGTTTTTCTCTCCCTTAGTTTCCATCCATTGGTAATCAAAACAGCAGATTTGTACATCTGATTTGTGGCTACCAGATGATCACTGAAGAGTAAAAAATTGAAAAAAAAAATTGTCTGTTTATAAATAGGCAGAGAGATCCACCATTCAAAATACAACAAAACAGCTGCTACTTCAGTTTTTCTCACAGCCAGAATAATGGTAAACCTAGAGGAAGGTCCTAATGCATCTTCCATCACAAATGTGATAGAAAGCCCTCACAAATAATCTGGGTAACAAAATAGCATGAATTCAACTTATTCAGCAACACAAGTAGTATATGTGCACCATTAACCTCTTGCACAGGATCTTTTGATCATGACAACAACCACTTTTAGGTCATATAGTTGATTTATCTACAAGGAGGAAGAAGGAGAGACTGAACAAATACATTTTGGTCTAAACATCACTGTAGAATAGATAAAAAGTCAAGTGTCTGGTTACAAAGGGGAAGAGCCTCAGCAAAACTATCAGACCAAAGAGAGTCATGCAGTTTGTTGACTTAAACTATATAATCTTGCCCTCCATGTATCCTAGTTTTATAGGAATATCTTGTTCTGTCATAATGTGAAAAAATCTCTTTGGCACCTGATTACCTTCAAAATGTCTTAGGAGTAGGTCAATAATAAGATAGAGGTGGAATCATGAGGACAGGTGAATAGATGCCTTTTCATGCCAAAGCAATGACGAGCTCAGTATTTAAAAATACTGTTATTTTCTAATATTAATTTCATTTCATTTCATCTTCATATATAGTCTAAAATAATTTTGAACAAAAATGTTTAATTTCTCTTCATTTATGCCAAACTTACATTCTTTTCTGAGATAATTAGTAAACATAATCTTACAAGAGTGGGAAAGTAGACTCCAGAATCAAATGTGAAGCCCCTCTTGTCCTATGCCAGCAAATTAAATGATAGGAAGGGCTTCTATTAGGTTTGTCTCTTCCTTCTCTTTATTCATTTCTCTTATAACCCCACTGCTTTGCAATGTTTAGCAAATATATCTCCTCATCTGCATCCACTTATTAGAGTTTATGGAAAGGAAAAAGGGTGTTAATAAGAAATAAGCACCCTCTCATTCAGTGCAGCACAAAAAAAATTAGGGATTGAAACCCAGATCTAAATAGCACAATAGTGCTAAATGAACTGGATACCGGAGGTAGTGGTGGATGAAAAAATACCAATGTGAATAAATGATATAATTTATATTAGCAATAAAACAGATAACAGTAAGTTCAGCTAGTTGATACAGCTCAGGGGAAAAACTCATCTAACCACTTAGGAGAAGCATTTGGAGAGCCACATGGAAAAAAAATGAAGTATTTATTTACTCTGAAATATGTTGAGACAGATGGCAAATAATTGTCTCTCCACTATCCCCAATTTCAGGGCACTCTACTTAATGTTTGAAGTCTAATGTATCTCTTTCTTCTCTACCGTCTTTCTTCCATGGTGTTATTCATGAAAGAAATGCTACTTAAGAGAAACAGTTTCCATAAAGCTTAGGCTTGGAAATGATCAATTACCTCACTTCAAAAATTGTTGACATACCCTAGAAAATAAGCTTAGGCATATGGTGATGAGTTTTACTTTTTATTCTCCTCAGAGCTGAAAAAGAAATGGAAATGTAGCCTTTAAACCCCAAATGTTATAATTGTCCAGTCTAACATTAACATTATTTATTTGGAGATATGTTGCTGGTTATTTTATGTAGGATGTGTTATTTAACTATATAGCTCATTTCCATTTATCAAACCTATCTTGAAGAACAGTAAATTTTCTATTATAGAAACATGTTAATCAAAAAAAACATATATTTTTATCAAAGCAATTGTGTCTTGCCAAGAAAACTGGGAATCAAATAATTTTCTAATTAACTAACAATTGGGAATTAATTACTTAACTAATTTTCTTACCAAGAAAACTGAGGAGTTAACTAGTTGCTTTTTTACTTCCTGCTGTCACAAATTCAGAGTTGTCTTTCTTCCCAAATACTTCTAAAATCAGTGCTTATAAAATTTCATATATACCCATTTTGTATGCCCAGGCACATAATACTATTTTCAGTCATTAATAGCTTCCACTTTGCCATGTTAATAAGTTTCAAATGAAGCTAAAGTGTATTGAAAACACTGGTCTCAAATGCCCCAGTGCAGCATTAAAGGAGGGGAATTAGCAGAAGCTTTAAAAAGCTCCTTAGGGGATTTGCAACTTGTCTCTAAATTGCCATCATTTTGTATCTTCAAGATTGTGAAGAGGAGGATTGGGAGAAACAAAAAAACATTTCAGCTGTTTAAATTCAAGGTGTGCTTCTATGCCTATGCCATATGCATATCCTCATGATATCTAAAAAATTTACAACATACAGGCTGTTGATTGAAACAGATAAGAATTAAATCAGGATTGAAGGGATTTTTTTAGAAGACTTAAGAGAAAGAGGAGACAATATATCTCTTAATACCTGTAGAAGAGAAGGCTATTGTGTTTCAACATGTTAGTTTTCTTGCTTGCCTTTTTCTTTTCTTTCACTTTTTTATTTCTTTTCTCTTGTTTTCTCTAGATTTGCTTCTCATTTTTTTTAAACTCCATGTGTTTGAATTTTGCCCCTCATCATGGACACTGTTTCTTGTTTTTATGATCTGCAAACTAGTTTTAAAGACTCCCAAAATAAGACATGCTAAGAATTAGATGCATTCTTGCTTCATTCATGTTTAAATCCAGCAGTTGTAACTCTTTGCATTGACTTATCATTCAGCAGTGAGTGGTAACATTTAAAAAAAAAAAAAAAAGCAAAAGCAAGTTCCAGACTGTTTTAATTTTGGGAAGTAACTGATATTGGATGTTCAATATTGAAGATCAAAAGCAAACCAAAAATAAGTATTCAGGATATATTTTATTATACATAGATCAATTATTTTTATTTCCTTATGTAAAATCCAGCAGAAATCTCTACATATGCTTCTGTGTGATGTTCATTATCCAAAATATGGGTTGGTGGGTGGGGGTGGAGAATGATTTGAACAAGCAGAGAGTAGAGAGAGAAATATACAGTTGCACTAAGCTTTGGCTTCATATTCTAGAATCCATAATGCAGTGTATTTAAGTTTATTGGCATCCTTTATTAATATATTTATTATACCTTAGGCTGATTGCCCAGATTTCCTCTCTTTTCAGACAGGTTGGCAAGTATATTGCATCTGACAGTCAACAGAACATTAATTACTCTGTATATTTTAACAATGAGCTTTACTAGTGCACATATTTCAGCAAATGGTGTAATTACTTTGCAATTTCAAAACATGCAAACTTTGCCTCTAATTCAATTTAGCAAGATTCCAGTAGCTTCCCCAACATATTATAAATGTTGTCTTGTAAGACAGTTAAATTAATAAGCTGCTGGATCTTCTAACAAGACTTGTAAACCATAATGCCTACCACGTGATAACTTATTTCATAAGGAAAAGTGATAATGCTTATTGCTCTACCCAGGGCTTTTTTTCTCATAGAACGCCCAGAATGGAGTTCCGGCACCTTTTTTGAATGGAGCCTTGTAGGGTAGGCAAGGCGAGTTGTATGATGTGTGTGAGTTCCGGCACCTTTTTTTTTTTTTAGATGTGTTTGTTTGTGTGTGAGAGAGAGACATAGACAGCGATAAAGAGAGAGACTGAAGTGCTACTCAGAATGGATCAAAATATGCATTTGAAATTGTGACATAAATATATTTCCTTCTCACTTCCCATCTCTGATATTTTAAATTTGGACTTCAAAACACTAACAACTTTTCCAGCCTTCCTTCTTAGCTAGTTGTTCATCACGTCTGACAAGTAGTGACTGCATAATCACTTTCCTGTAATTCTGCTCCAATTTCCTGAAGATAGAAATGTGAAAGCCACTTAAAACATTAGAACTCACAAATGCCATCATTGATTTGAGGTTTGCTGACCTCTGAGTAACAACCAATGTGAGTTCTGTTTAACGGTACATATATTATACATTACATATATACAATTTCAGAATGCTGGATCAACAGGAAAAAGCATTTGAACTTACGGATTTGGAGCATCAGCGGATACTGCAAAGCCCCATTATTGCCAGCTTTACACTGCATTAGAAACTGGAGAGTAAATATAGCATTTGCAAGCAGAAACATATTTTATTTTTATTTTGTATCTTATTATTTGCCTTCCTTCCAATTAATTGATATGACTGAATTCCATGATTTAGGGCTTGGTTGGAAGCCCATAGCCAAAAATCAAGATATGAACTATGAAGGGACCGCCTAGTCTTTTATGTGGAATGTATGAACCTGCTTTCATAATACTGTCATAATTGTTTAAACTATTCAATACACACAAACACAGAGAAGCATTTCTAGACCAACTGCATGCTGTACATACAGTATCTAACTCAAGTAATTTTTAAGCCACCAATGTCAATCTCTGTAAGGTAGAGTATATCAACTTTTGGGGAAATAATATCTTCACTTTATTTTTTCCCAGTCTTTTAATGTCTTTTCATCCAAAATTGTAATAACTTTCTTCCATGTTATTGTGTTCAGTATGAACACACTTTGTTGAAAATTACATAGTGTGTTGCCATATTTCTGGGAACTGCAGGATTAAATACCAATTCCGTTGGTTAAAAAATAATTGAAAATTAAAGCACGTTTCAGGTATGACCGGCTTTGAGAAATCAAACTGCAAGTTGCATTAATCTTAGATGTCAACTCTGTTCAACTTTAAGAAAAAAAGTGACTGCCTAAAGGGGGGGAAATGAGCAGAGGGCAAGAAAAGATTCAGCACTGTGAAGCTGTTGCCCAACTGGAAATATTAGCACTGGATTAATAATCTGGTGCTGCCTGTTATTTAATAGGTTTCTGTTATTAGTCTTTCAATGCTTACTGCTTGATATGTGCAGAGTAAAGGAAGAGAATATAATGCTAATGAAGAATGCCATTTAGGATAGGTGAATTTTTATTATGCCTCTCTTTCCAACAGTTGAGCTATTAAAAGTAACCTACAAATGTTTGAATATATATTTAATACTGTTTAACTATGTATTGTTTGCAATTGGCAGTGTTTTAAAGCCAGACTTTTAATGTGCTTTCATGATTGGTTAGTTAAAACATTGATATTAATCTCACCAGTGCAGTATCATAAAATCCAAGGTCTACAAGCCAAACACACTTCCCATTTTGTTTAATTTGTAACAGTTACTAATACAATATTGCCATGGTTTGGTTTATTAATGTTTGATGTTAGTGTGAATTATATGCATGTATTTGTCCCCTGATAATGTAAGACTTCAGGGTGCATTTAACAATGCAATAACCCTGCACTAGTTTTGACTGATTTGTTGAGTTTTTCATGTGTGCATACTCTATGCATGCTCTTATTTTTATTATTGTCATGAAGACCTAAGCTCATTCTGAGAACTTAGTTAGCAATTGCAAGCATCCTTTGGAGAATAGAATAATGATTTTTTCCCAGTTTCTAAACTGACTTACATTGCTGGCTACACTTTGTCATACTGCACTAAATTTTCCATTTCTATTTAGTTCAAGACATGGATAGTAACAGTGTTGGGTTAGAGATCTGGTCTTTGAAATACAGTGTGAAAGTTCACTGTAAAATAGATTCTTCAACAGTTCAAAGAAGGGAAAATGCAATAATTACTTTATCAGTGCTCTTTGACTGAGCTTGCTCAGTTTGCTTTTTGATTTACTGAAACCAGGATTATCCTGAAACTGGGCATATAGACCAGACCAGCTGGGCATGCCGAATTCAGTCACATTATTTTAAGGACCTAGGAAACATCCTAGTGCATGTAGAAAACAGTGTGTTAGAAAGGCTTGGATCAACATCTCTAAGGCTCACCTTCTGTAAATCTAACTCTGTGAAACACTCCAACAAATCTGGCAAAGATGGGCATCTTCCATGTACCAATGATAAAACACTGCACCTGAGGGATCCCCAGAAGTGTGCCTTGTCTGTTATGGTGCCTGTCCTATGGAACAGCCTCCCCCTGCCACCAAATATGGACAGTGTCTACCTTATTGGCCCTTTGCAAGCCATAAAACCATCTCCCCCCCAGTCATTGGGCTTAGGATGCAATATAGCTACTCTAATAGAGATGTATGCCAATTGTGATTTTACTGAGTCTAAATATAGTTTTTACATATTATTTTGTTTTACTGGATAAACCAAATATCAATTCATTAATATCAGAGCACAAAAAAATAGCTTGAGAACTGCTATCCTATATTTCTATGTGTTCAGTTCTAAATATGGATATGTGATGCATGAATAAGGCTCTTGGTAACATGGAACATTTCTAGGGAATGGCTAATATTTACTTGGTTTCATTGCTGCTAATGTTCATCCTGCTGAGAAAGAAACATTCAAATTCATTTCCAGTAGGAACTACCATGAAATGCTTGTAGGCCCCTATTGTCATATAGCCTGCCCATTCTCATTACTGAATATATCCACGACTCCTGATATTCTGAACTTCAGATCATGTTAAAGCAATATCTAAAGGTCCTTCTGGATTTATATAGAAAATGTTTAAGATCTCCATTATTGCATGTGTGTCAGAAATGTTTTGAATTTTCACATATGAGAAGAAGGCTTTCCGGAGAAGGTTAAAACTAGTTTAATGTAAATTAAGAAAATGCTTGTATTGTTTAGACTTAATAGTAGATTGTTGTTAATAGATTCTTTGCTGTTTTCATTGGGCCTTCCTAGGCATCCTAGAGTGCTTATCTTAATAACTTGGCAAAATTATTCTAAATGGGTCCAGAAGTTATTAGTATTTAGTGACTTACTGTCCTTGTACATCTACAATTAGGGTATTGGTATTGTTTGTTTTCGGATGAATCATACAGTGAAATTTAAATTCTTTATAATGTGAAATTATTTTTAAAAAATATTTTCTTTATGTACCATGCTAAAAGAAAGCTTTAAATGTATTACTCTGAATGCCACACATACCAGTCTAAGAAATATTTCATACATTGCACAATGTATCAGTGAGCATAGGAATAGCATTCTTGGCATTTCACATTTCCCTACCTTAGCTGATCTTATTTTTAAAGACTATTTTAATTAGAAATGAATTATATAGAAAGCTGATATGTTGAGAAGCAAAGGACAAGTTTTATTTACAAGAATGTTGCTAAAGTAATAGCAGGCCAGTGTTTCATTTGAAAGGAGAAAGATAATTGATGTTTGGGCAGAAAACATTTGGTGGGCGAGTGGGCGAAGAGAAACTTCACCATCTTGCTTTTTGAACGTTTTGTAACTGTGAATAGGTAATCTTTCCCAACCTAATAGTTATTTTGTGAGAATGCCCACAATGAGCTCTCGGAATTCCAAATGTATTGACTAGTTCAAAGAGATTTTTTTTTTAGCATTATAAAAAACATAGAATCTTTCCATATTTCCGACTCGTAATGTTTGGTGAAAGGAAGTCAGTTTTTGAAAACATGACAGTTCAGGAGCATTGGTTTATATCAGTGATGGCGAACCTTTTAGAGACCGAGTGCCCAAACTGCAACCTAAAACCCACTTATTTATTGCAAAGTGCCAGGGCCGCACCAGCATTGTGGTGCTATCAGGGGAGTGGGGGGGCGTGGCCCATTGGGTGGGCATGGACGCTGGGTGGGCATAGCTGTGGTGGTCACAGCTGTGGTGGTCACAGCAGATTGGGTGGGCATGGCTGGGGTGTGTGGGCTGGGACCAGCATGGTGCGGACCAGTCCTTCGCCATCTCTGGGACATCCCCAGGGGGCCAATGCCCCTTGCTTGCTCACTTCCTGCCCTGTCACTTCCAAACGCCACGTGCTCACTACTCTGGCGAACTCTGCTAGGGTGATGGCGTGTTTGCCCACAGAGAGGGCTCTGAGTGTCGCCTCTGGCACATGTGCCATAGGTTCGCCACCACTGGTTTATACTAACCTTCAGACAATTTTTCTATCTTGTCAAATAACCCTTGTATGCACTCAAAATTGTCAATGAAGGACATGCTTGAGGACATCACAACAACAGATCAAGGTGCATAATGTGTTCATATCAAAAGCCAGCAGAATTTCTTTTTCAAAGATAGTATTATGTGTTTCTACACAAAGCAATGCATCCTTTAAAAAAAAAAAAAAGGTGTAATCATCTTTCTTGAAGAAAAAAACACTAGTAGGGTAAAAACAAAAAAGTAGCAAACTATTGTTTTATTGTCTGCCATTTTCAAAAAAAATTATTGCTGGTGATTTTGGATACAGGTTATTAAAGGCAGATGGTAAGCTGGAGCTATAGGAGAACAAAGGAAACTAGTCAAGGATTAATGAAGGAAAATACAGTTTATCCTACTTATATTTTTCATGGCAATTTACAGAAAAGCGAATCCTCTATATTGTTTGCCTAGAATCAGATCACTGAACAATAACAGCTCATTTCTATATCTAGTTTTACAAAATTTGATGCAAATCATTTCGTATGAGAAAATCAATTTTAAAAATCAATTCTCTGTCTGGAAAAATTGCTTCACTTTCCCTAATACGAATATTTGTTTTACTCTATGATAATAGAGTTAAGGAACAAGGAGTTACATTAGAAGCATAAAATGTCTCTCATATTATATACTTCATTCAACCTTACATTTGAGAATATGACATAGCTACCATATTTCTTCCACTAGAGATAAGAATATTTCCTCTATAAATTTCAAAAGCTTATAATCAGTTATTAGCTTGGTTTTTCCAGGGTTAAACCACAGCATTCTCAGGCTGCAGAATCCAGCTACCTGTTGCGGGTAAACTAGGAAACTAATTCAGAATCTAGTTTACAGGGGAAAGTAGTAGTAAAGGAATCATATCTGATGTCATACATCAGATATCTATCTTGTTTTTTTAATGTTTTATAATTCTGTCTGTCTCTCTATCTAGCTAGCTATCTAGCTATCTAACTATCTATCTATCTATCATGATTTCACAACAAAATTAAAGTAGGAAATGGTGGAATTGTGATTTAATAAAGTTATAATTACATATAGCCATATGCATATGTACAACTGTTTCAAAATCAGTTCAGTAGTGCACATGGCAGCTACAAATATTTCTTGGATGAGGCCAATTATTTTGATGTATTTTAGTTCTAAGTGACCTTAATCTTCCCTTTCAACATGACCTACATTGGGAACAACACACTTGCTCTAGTTCACCGGGCAAAATTAATCCTTATCTCAATATGGAACCTGTATATCAATACATAGAGGGTAGTATCACTGCCCTCTGGATATGAAAAGTGCATTTCAGAATAATTTAGTAACTTGAAAGATTCTGAGTTCATCTAGACATATGGCTTGCCTCTAGTAATTGCTATAAGTCAATATTGGGATAAGGTTTCTTTTTATGGTCCTGAACTGGACAGTCCCAGATTTGCTTCCATCATCTGTTCACTTTGACTCTTCCTACTTGAAGAGTCAGCAACTTTACTGATCAAAAACTGCCTATAAAAGTGTGACAGTGACATTTGTTCTTTTGATACTGTGACTTTTGATTCTGGGTTACTTGTTTGGAATGACATTTGAACATATTATGATATAATGGCTTCAATGGTTCAAAAATACACCAAATCCAGCAATTGCTATGAGGGAATATTCTGAGAACTACCCTAATTTTTGCCCAATGGAATGTCATCTTGCCTTTCATCCTAATGATGTCCACAGAAAATTACAGGAAGAAACCTTCTGGGAATTTAGGATTTTAATAGGCAGTTAACATATGACTCTGTTGTTTTTTCCATCTGATTCTGAGAAGATAGTTAAAATTTTCAGGATTAATGTGAAATGGAAAATAGAGATTAAAGAACTGGGCTGAACAAAAAAAGTCTTAAGACAAGATGGGCATGTTATTGTTCAACAGGAAAACAAATCTTTTTATTTTATAATAATTTTATTAAAGATTACAATTTATAACAATAAAAATTAATACAAACTAAAAATAAAAGAAAAAATGTTAAGTGAAAAGAAAAAATAAGAATATAGTAAAGAAAAAGAAATAAATAAATTACTTCCTACTTATCACATTCTTTTACAATAAAATAAATGATCTCTTCTTCTTATATATCATTTCTTATCTATAAAAAAATCATTACAAACCTAATGTCAGCAAAATATATCTAAATTAACCTTGATCAAGTAAACCAACTTTATACTCCTCCCTTTTACTTTTATTAACCATTTTACCAACAATTCATTTATTAATAATCTCTTTTACTAACATTTTTTATTTTTAGTCCCCTCAAATAAAATCCTAAAAATATTTTCTTTTCATTGTTTTCTTTGCGACTTCTCACAAATTTCTTCAAAGCTTTAACAAGGCTCTTTTATGAATTCAATATAGAAAATATATATCCAGGTGTCTCTCCTTGTTTACTATTTGTACATCACTTTTAATTATTAAGACATAAACCAGTTTCTTTTGTATATGCAGTCTAACTAACATCTTTTTCCATGTCATTCTTGTAGCCTATCATTTTAAACCAATTTTCTTTCAAATCACTGTCAATCATGTCAAGTAATACTTCCTTCTCCTCTGTAACATCTTTAAATATGGTCTTTCAATAGAGACAGATGTTTCTATTGACACTATTAAAATTAACCTCTGAGTCCATCGTTCAAACATATCCTTCAATATGTTGAATGTTAACATATTTTGATTAGTTCTGTACTAGTAAGTAAAGTTTTAGTGTTCTTTAATTGTAACCCCTGGTTCCTTCTACTACCCTCTGGTGTCCAGTTGTTAAGGTTTTTACCTTATTATGTTTTTTTCTCAAAACCAAAACATTTTCCCATGGGAAGGATTCTTTGTAATTAATTCCAAAATCATATTTCAAGTTTATCTTCGCCCTTATTCCATTTTTAACTTTCTAAAATCAAAGTTTTAATCAACTTTTTGCTCTTTATTTTAAAATATTTAAACTTATTTTTAAAACTTAGTTTGCTAAGAATTGAAAGAAACTCACCCAGTACTGTAAAACCTGTGGATCTCAACATTCCTAATAGCTGAAAAGCAGTTAACAAGCAATTTCTGAAAGTGATTAGAAAAGGAACTGTGTGAGCATCCTTTTAAGGACTCCAACTATGGTTTGAGCAAGATGGTTATTCTCTCATCTCCCACAGCTCTAAGTCCACTTGAGACTGTTGTCTTTTATTCTTCTCGTGAGAAGCAACTCTCTGGAGTACTTGTAGGCAATTGCAAATCATCTTGTTTGGAGAGGAGTTATCTACTTGTCCATTCTTCACTCCACCACAATCATCAGCTTTACTTTTTATGAGTCATCTTCAGTTCATTATTTCTTTCCCGAAAGTCAGAAAATAAATCTCCAAACAAGATAGGGGGAACCAGGAAAGCCGAGCAAAAGCACCACATGAAGTCTAGTTGTCTAAAAAAGGAAAACAACTATATTAGACAACTAGACTTGGCTGTGGTGACTGGTGGTTAATATCCTGATTGGGCTACTACAGCAAAGTTTGCACACAAATGTCTGAAGACTTGACTGATGATGAACTGCATATTGGATTATGAGATATGACAGAATTCAGCATAAAAACCTAAAAAAAATATTTAAAAAGCATACCATTATAAGGAGAGGGTAAAATATAATTTTGGTGTAAATAATCACATCTGAACCAAAATTAAACACCATTTAGCACATACCAAAACATATTGTGTGTACTGGTAATAAAGATAAAAAAGGAATTGTTTATGCAAAGTTGGATATATAAATATGTGTGTGTGATTTGTGGGTTTGTTCATTTGTTTTTTGTATTCATGTGTTTGTGTACGTGTGTGCATTGGTTGGTAGTATATTTCCAGGCAAAGATCTGGTTTTTCCTTATACAGCCTTGAGATTGTAATACTAAATGAGCAATTTACTCCAACATTAATTTGCATATTTACTGAGATTTTCTTTAACAAAAGCTCTTGAGCAAATTCAGCAATTTTGAGAGAAGAGAAAGGTGCAAATATTGAATTGAAAACTGATTGGAGAACAGGAAAAAGAGCTGACATCAACCATTTTCAAATTGGGGAGATATTAGTAGAGTCCCAATAGATTAGTATTTAATTTGTTTATTAATGATCTTGTGTTAGAAATGAATGTAAAATTGACTGTAGAATTCAGGTGAGTACAGTCAAAAGAAAATCTAAAGAGATTTTCTAAACAGGGTGCCTGAGCTTCCAAATGGTAAATGCTTCTTCTTCTTCTTTTTTTTGGCATTTTGTTTCCTTGTTTTTAGAACAAAAAGCTGCATGTATATATTAGTGGTAGTGAGTTGGCAGTGACTGATCAGGAATACAGCTGATGAAAATGTCAACCTAATGTGCAGCTGTTGTGAAAACAAAACAAAAAAAGAGTAAAATTTATGCTTGGAATAATTAAGATAAGCACTAAGAATAAAATAGCTAATTTGGTTATATAAATTTGTGGTGAGACAGAATTTGGAACATAATATACTATTCTGATGACCATGATAAGGATAATATGGGACAGGCAGATAAAGAAAAAAATTCCTCCTTTTCCACAGACACTCATTAAAACTAAATGCTTGAGAATCCAAGAGAGCTATCAGAAAGTACTTCTTTACATATCAACTAGGCTGTGAAATTGGCTACTATCAGATGTGGTGATTGCCTCCAAAAGTGAGAGTTGAAAGGGACCTGGACAATTTCATGCACAGTATTGCACAAGTTCATGGAGGATCCAGGTGTCAGTAGCTTAAGCGTGATGGCTTCAGTGGCTACAGCTTGATTTCACCAGTCCAGTCATAAAGAGTATACATTAAATACCAGAAACAATGGAATGGGTCTGTCATCCAATTAGTATTTGTAAATTTCTGAAAGCATCTTTTTGGTCAGTACCCTAGAGTGGCCTAATTCAGCAGAGCTTTCTTGTATTCTTACAAATTGTTCCTTCTCCTGCTATCAGCTGTATATAGTAGCCTGATTTGGGATTTCACTCAAGAGGCCAACCTAGCCTTGCCTCCATAGTTTTTCAGAGGTTAGCAAAAAACATCTTAATCAACCTTTATTAAGTGATGGATATTGTCTTCCTTTATGAAGTGATGGATATTGTCTTAGAAAACCAAGCTTTTCATTTTTAAAGATTGGATTGGGGAAAGAAGTATTTATTTGGCAAAGTCAAATATGAGAATTTGAGGCTTGTTCTTATTGTTCTACATTGGCATCATATTCTGTCCTTACAATGTGTCTTCTTTTACAGGTTTTTATTGGCTGATGGTTGTATCAGCTGTCAGATGAGAACTACCATTTTCTGAATATCTTGGCAAGGGAAAAAAATGTCTCCTGTAATACTTATTAAATTAACTTTAACAGGATAGGAGCTGAAAAGGTTGATTGGAATGTCATTCCCTTTCTTAAAATAAAGTTCAACTCTTATTGTCTTCTTCTTGAGAATGTTTAACAGGGGAAGCTAAATCAGGCAAAATTGTAGAGCGAGAAAATAAGATGAACTGAAGGGAAATGGAGAATGGGAGAGGTTGTGAAATAAATGTTACGCTTCTACTGGCACTTGCAGCGAACAAAAGCAAGTATAGTCAATTTATTTTTTAGTTTTGGCAAAATAGTTCTCACTTATTAATCTCAGGAATGAAAATGAAAATGTTCTGCTAATCTCAGAAATTGACAAATGCCAGGTTATGGGACCTTTTTCAACTCCAAGATCTTCTAAGACAACCAAATTCAAACTGCATATTTAATCAGCTAAATAACTTTGAAGCAAAGATTTATGTTTAAATCTGAGTCCTCTTCTCCCTCAAATTCACTCCAGATTACCCCATCTTTCCTCTTTTCAGTTTCATTAATATCATGTAGTAAGAAATGACCCTTTTGTTAGTGCTACTGTTAAACAACTGGGCATATGAAATCTTTGCTAATTAATTCAAAATCACTGGTGGATTCTGTAGGTATTATTTTACCAGTAGATCAAATCTGTTTTCTGATCTATTTTCTTTCCACTTTGAACAAACATCACTCTTCAAAGTCAAGATTTTAGGAAATGATATATCCACCATAATATAGTTGCTGGCAGTAAGAATATAAAATAATTCTACCATGTATTGTGATCTTTCTCTATCACTGGAATATGAAGCAATTTTTTTCTATACAGAAAAAAAACCCTGCTAGATACAAGAAAAAATTCAGATAAATTTGCCCTACCAGAAAGGAACACATCACAATTATATAAAATATGTTATGTACTTGCCTGGGATAGGGCTGCTTCACAAAAAAGAGGGTCGTATCTTCTGAAATATGAGGAGTTACAGAAGTATTGGCAAAGAGTCCCTTTCTGAAAGAAAATCCACAAATATGTGTACATTTAAAAAGTGAATATTTGAGAAGCCATTAGCCACATAAGAAAGTTTGGTTTGGTCTATTAATTTTAAACTACAGAAAAATATGCTGTTTAGAAAAAGATCCTAATTTATTTATTTATTAATCAAATTTAAATTTCAAATTTAACCAAACTTACTTAACTTATCGTAATCAATTTAGGCATTGCTCAGTTCCAGACAACTTTGGTTGTGCCAGGTGTAAACAACCAGATTCACACTTGAAGAGTTCAGTTAGCTGTTTTATTGCTCAAGCCTATACACAGCAATCTTCTCAGACTGGCAGTTTGTACCTGGTTGAGCTTAGGTAAGATTCAACCTCATTCAAGAGGGGTCAAACTTCGTCCTCTTGTGCTCATGAAGGGATTCTAGACTAAGTCTCCATTTGACTCCTCACCCTGGCTCAGCCAGTCTGTCTTTTACAGGGTGGTTCACAATACTACATATTAAAATGGTATTGTAGGTGTTGTGTCCTGAGCCTGCATCTTGCAGGCTCGGGACGTTGCAAGAGTCCCAGGCATTTGCAGAAGCTGCCCGGGACCAGACTGAGCGGTGCCGGCCTTGTGCACATGCGCAAGGTGGGAAAAGCCCGCCTCATGATTGGTTGAACTTGCCTGGGGATCAGAGGGTATAAATAGAGGCCTGCGTGCCTCTGCTCTGGTTGTTCGTAGAATGGAGCAAACAATAAAGACTTGTTGGAGATGCTTCGTCTCAAGCGCCATTATTCCCAGGACTTAACACTGGCGACGAAGGTGGGATTCAGTCTCTACAGCTAAGAAAAGCTAGAAGACTCACCCAAAGAAGTCCGGGAAAGA
>NW_015386405.1:2119318-2124251 GCF_001527695.2 Protobothrops mucrosquamatus | reverse complement strand
GCGGTCTGCCTGGGTCGACAGAAGGTACAACCGAAGGAAGAATTGAATCTGAAAGGTACCAGGGTGCCCAGCCAAAACAGGGTGGGGTTCTGTGCTACACGCCGGAACATTTTAAGAATAGGCACACACAAACCCCTTAAAAAGAAGCTAACACTTAAAGTGAAATTGCAGGGAATTCCATTATCAATGGAACTTGACAAAGGGTCTGCCCTATCCATAATTTCCCTCAATACATTTCACAAAGTCTGCAACAGCAGTGGCCAGAAAATTTCCCTAAGGCCCTCTAATGTAATCCTTACGGATTTCCAAAATTCTAAAGTGTGCGTTAAGGGGGAGGCCACCCTTAGCGTACAGTACAAGAATTTTGCAGGCCCCCTAGACGTGTTGGTTGTAGGGGGTGAATGAATGAGTCTCATTGGACTCGATTGGTTTGAGGCCTTGGGAATTCAGGTAACTGGACTGAACAAATTGCAAACACAGACCCTTGCTGATGTATGCAAGGAGTTTGCAGATGTGTTCAGCTCTAAACTTGGACCTCCTGTTTCACTTAAGTTGGATCCAACGGTACAGCCCATCAGGGTTAAGCCTAGGAGAGTACCATTCGCCCTTAAGAGCAAGATTGATGCTGAGCTGGACAAGTTGCTCCAGCAAGGTGTTCTAGAGCCTGTAGATTCCAGCCCATGGGAAACCCCCATTGTAACGCCTTTAAAGGCAAACGGGGACATCCGGATTTGTGCTGACTACAAATGCACTCTAAACAAGGCCTTACAGCAACATGCTTATCCTGTGCCTGTAGTGAGCCACATTTTAGCTTCCCTGAAGGAAGGAAAATTTTTTGCTAAGCTTGATTTGGCTCGGGCTTATCAACAGCTGCCTGTTGATGAGGCTGCAGCCATCGTGGGGCTTTCAGGGTGAAGAGGTTACAGTTTGGGGTGAATGTCGCTCCTGGCATTTTTCAAAGTGTGATGGAAAACACCCTGAGGGGTATTCCTGGTGTATGTCCTTATTTTGATGATGTTCTCATCGCAGGTGACTCTCCACAAGTGCTGGCTGAGCGGTTAAAGGCTGTTTTGCTTCGTTTCTGGAAGGCAGGTCTTAAACTTAAACAGGACAAATGTAAGATTGGTGTACAATCCACTGAATTCTTAGGGTTCAAGATCGATGCACAGGGTATTCACCCATCTGATGCTAAGCTCAAAGCTATTCAGAAAGCTCCAAGCCCCAAGAGTAAGGGCGAACTGCAAGCCTTTTTAGGGTTGTTGAATTTCTATCATGCCTTTCTACCTCACAAAGCTGCTACTGCTGAGCCATTGCACAGGCTCCTTGACAAGAATGCATGTTGGCGCTGGACCAAGGTCCATGAGGCCAGTTTCAATGAGGTCAAAGCTTTGCTTACATCCAATGCGGTGTTGGCTCATTTTAATGAGCAGTTGCCAGTGTGCCTGGCTTGTGATGCCTCACCCTACGGTGTGGGCGCTGTCCTTAGCCATTTGACGGCTGATGGGACTCAGGTCCCTGTGGCTTACTATTCTAGGACTTTATCTGCTGCTGAGCGCAACTATGCTCAAATCGATAGGGAAGCTTTGGCTTTGGTGGCTGGTATTAAAAAATTCCATGATTTCATCTATGGCCGTCATTTTACGGTCTTCACGGACCACAAGCCCTTACTGGGGCTGTTTACCACCTCCAAACAAACTCCCCATATCATATCCCCTCGTATGCTCCGTTGGTCCATCTTCCTCTCAGCTTATGACTATTCACTGGTCCATAAGCCTGGCAAGGAAATGGGTCATGCAGATGCTTTGAGTAGGCTGCCATTACCTACTGTGGAGCCTGATCCAGCTCCTGCTGTACATATATTGTCAATTCAGGAGTTGCCTGAATGCCCCCTCAATGCTAGGGATGTGGCTGCTGAAACTGCCACTGACCACATGCTCAAACGCGTGCTGTCATGGGTTCTCTCTGGGTGGCCTGACAGGTGCCCTGCAGAGAAATTTCAACGTTTTTGGGTCAAGAGGCACGAGTTGTCCACTTTCAATGGTTGCATCCTCTGGGGATCGAGAGTTGTGATCCCGGCCTCACTGAGGGCTAGAATCTTGGTCTCATTACATGAGGGTCACCCTGGAATTGTAAGGATGAAAGCGCTTGCTCGCAGCCATCTGTGGTGGCCTGGCATAGACCCGGCCATCGAGTCCCAAGTACATGGGTGTCATACCTGCCAACAGTCCAGACCTGAAATGCCCCAGGCCCCTGTACACAGTTGGGAGGAAACACACACTCCATGGTCTAGAATACATGTAGATTACGCTGGGCCCTTTCAGGGTCAATTCTTCCTGGTTGTTGTTGATAGCCATTCCAAATGGCTGGAGGTCGTGCCTGTGTCTTCTACCACAGCTGCCAAGACTATCCAGGTGTTGAGGAGCATTTTTGCTGCACATGGGTTGCCAGATGTTCTAGTGTNCTCTGCTCTGGTTGTTCGTAGAATGGAGCAAACAATAAAGACTTGTTGGAGATGCTTCGTCTCAAGCGCCATTATTCCCAGGACTTAACACTGGCGACGAAGGTGGGATTCAGTCTCTACAGCTAAGAAAAGCTAGAAGACTCACCCAAAGAAGTCCGGGAAAGAAACGGCGTGGAAGTCAGCATTATCTTGCCAGTACAAAATCGCTGGAGGGTGCGTGTGACCGAAGAAGAAGGAATCTTGATCATCGATCATGGAAAAGGTTGGGCAATTAGAGGCTTTCGACGTCTCTCACCCCGAGAGGTGGGAATCTTACGTGGCAAGAGTCGAGACGTATTTTCGCATCAACCAGATTCGAGAGGAAGGCTTAAAGGCTGCCACATTGTTGTGCGTTTGTGGGCAAGACACCTTTGAGATCACCGAGAGTTTAATCTCCCCAGTCTCGCTGGAAACGGTGTTGTACTCCGACCTCAAGAAAACCTTAAAGGAACATTTCCAGCCCAAGCAATCAGTCATGGCTTGGAGACACACATTTCAACAGAGAGATCAGCGAGTCGGTGAATCAGCAAAAGACTATGTTGCGGCCTTGAGAAGAGCAGCTAAACCATGTGACTTCAAGGACTTAGAAGAAAGACTTCGCGATCGTTTTGTATGCGGGCTGAGAAACACAGAATTGCAGCAGCGACTGTTCGCCAGGGAAGATGTTTCCTTCCAAGATGCTCTGCGAGAGGTTTCGGCTGAAGAAGCTGCCGGCGGGGCGGTCAAGAACATGCGGCCCAAAAGAAACGCTCCTGAGACCGCCACTATTCACAAGGAAGACGTGCGCGAGGAGTCGGATGAAGATCCTGAAGAAGAGGTGGATAAGCTTTACCAAGCTGCTGGAAGAAAGTCCAAGGGTCGTCAGGACAAGGGCCCAGCTGAGCTTCGTTGCCTTGGATGCGGTGGTTGCCACAAGCGAGCTGAATGCCGGTTCCGTTCCGCCATTTGCCGAGAGTGCGGAAAGAAGGGCCACATCGCTGCGGTCTGCCTGGGTCGACAGAAGGTACAACCGAAGGAAGAATTGAATCTGAAAGGTACCAGGGTGCCCAGCCAAAACAGGGTGGGGTTCTGTGCTACACGCCGGAACATTTTAAGAATAGGCACACANTAACTCCATTGTGGACTGGTCAACCAAGTCTAACGACCAACAGGGCCCGGACTGCTCAATTACAGGAGACAGGCTGGAAAGCCAAACTGAAGTCACTGGTCATTCACAGGGCACTTCACCTAGAGCAAGCGGCCACAGAGATAACAATACAAACTCTCCAGGTCTGAGAAGGTCACTCAGGGCAAGAGGTCCTCCCAAACACCTAGCCGATTACGTAAGGTGAACAGGTACATAGCGAGAGCTGACTGAAGGTACTGGCGGGTTGTATTTAAGTAAAACAAGGTCGGGGGGAGTCACTGGATCTGGTTCAAAGGAACAGTCCCACACCTTATACATTGTGTAACTTATTTCATTATTTAATTATATTACCATCTATAGGATGGCGTCCATGTGGGCGCAATCTTATTTCATCCAGGGGAAAGGGGTGTTGTGTCCTGAGCCTGCATCTTGCAGGCTCGGGACGTTGCAAGAATCCCGGGCATTTGCAGAAGCTGCCCGGGACCAGACTGAGCGGCGCCGGCCTTGCGCACATGCGCAAGGCGGAAAAGCCCGCCTCATGATTGGTTGAACTTGCCCGGGGATCAGAGGGTATAAATAGAGGCCTGCGTGCCTCTGCTCTGGTTGTTCGTAGAATGGAGCAAACAATAAAGACTTGTTGGAGATGCTTCGTCTCAAGCGCCATTATTCCCAGGACTTAACAGTAGGCAATTGCATTTATGATAACCTATATGTTTCTTACTTATTTATTAATTTATTTATTAATTTGATTTATATACCGCCCTTCTCCCGAAGGACTCAGGGCGGTGCACAGGATATTAAAAACAAGTAACAATAAAATACCAAAATAAAATAAATAAATACCAAAATAAAAACCCCTCTAAAACCAAATTAAAAGCCAAATATTAGTAGCGGTGTCGTAATTAAAATTATATTAAAATCATCCCTAACTAAAATCCTCCCTAGGTCAGGCCCGCTTGCTGGAAAAGCCATGTCTTGAGGGCGCGGCGGAAAGTAAGGAGATCCGGAATCATCCAGATCTCGGGGGGTAGTTCGTTCCAGAGGGTGGGGGCACCCACAGAGAAGGCCCTTCCCCTGGGGGTCGCCAGCCGACATTGTTTGGCCGACAGCACCCTGAGGAGACCCACTCTGTGGGAGCGTACCGGTCTGTGGGAGGAAATCTGTGGCAGAAGGCAGTCTCGGAGGTAACCAGGTCCAATGCCATGGAGCGTTTTAAAGGTGGTAACTAACACCTTAAAACGCACCCGGAAGACCACTGGTAGCCAGTGCAGCTCGCGCAAGAGCGGTGTTACATGGGAGCGACGAGT
>NW_015386405.1:2114054-2117309 GCF_001527695.2 Protobothrops mucrosquamatus | reverse complement strand
TTCCGCCGAGTCGTGGACCAGATCCTCCGGATATGGCCCAAGCTCCGTCAGGAACCTCTCAGGGTCCATCAGTCGCCTGGGACGGAACCATCTAGGTGGTTCCGTCTCCCTGCGGCGAGGGGGAGCGGTCCGGAAGTCCATCCTTAGGAGAGAATGATCTGACCATGACAAGGGCTCAATAACTATCTCCCCTAATACCTGATCATTCTGCCACTGGCCCGAGACAAAAATCAGATCCAGCGTGTTCTCTTCCTTTTCATCCCACTTTACATCTTTGATTTCCTGCTTCTTTATGGTAAAGCTTCTTCCCCCTCATAAGTAATTCATATCATGGATTTTGGGAGGGAGGGCATGGAATATCCTTCCTCCCAATAGCCTTCATTTCCTCATAGCCCAGTAATCAATCATTTGTTACACAATTGGTGTCTGGATGTTATAAGAAACTGGATGTGGAGGGGGGGAGCTCGACTTAAATTCCAGCAAGATGCAAGTACTATTTGTTGGTGACTTATTTGGCTTGATTTCGATTCCAAAATTGGTTCTGGATCCAAATGCATTCTCCTTGAAGGACAACTCCATGGCTTGGGAATTCTTTCCTGAACAACAGATGGAAAACAAGGCCAGAAAAACATTCCCTGAACTTCAAGCTTCTTTGCAAGTTTCTTAAGATAGTGAATGATACCAAAGTTACTGCATATACAGATTACTAAAGTTGACCCTTTCCACCCTTAAGATAATTCAGAAGGTATAATTTGTGCAAAATGCAGTGAGAAGACTGCTAATTGGAACAAATAGTTAACAGTAGCATTCAACTTCTCTGTACTTTTATACCTATCTCTCCCGTGCAGATTTAGTTTGCCCTGTACACTTATTCTAAGAAGAGATGCTGTGAGTCTCTAATTTATCCATGGAGAAAGAGGCTACAGCCCCCATATTTTGGAAGTGTTTGTTGGGGGGGAGGGGGTTGTCCTTTCAGAAAGTAGCTAAGACCAGGATTTTAGCATTGATGGTAGTTATGTGCTGCCTTTGTGATTACATTTTTTGAAGTGATTTGTGATGGCTATTTTATAAGAGCTGTTCTGTTACAAAGTACTTCTATTTTTTTTCCTAGTATATTTGATGTAAACCATCTATAGTTTTTTGGATGGGAAGAATATACCTTTATGTAAATGAGAATAAATAAATAATCAAGAAAGTAAGATAGGGCAATAAGATATATCCTTATTTCATCTGAAATTTTCTGGGAAGGAAGAAATCTAGTTTGGCCTACTGGCATAGGCTCTAAATATATCACCATTTTTATTAGTTTATAATATAAAATACAAACATACAAAAGTAAATAGTAGGAAAGAAAAAGGAGGGAAAGGGGAAAGGAGAAGTGTAGGAAAAAAGGGAGAAAAGAAAAAAAGGCATTGTCTTCCGACTCCTCTAGTTCAGTAGACTAAAGCATCAAACATCAAACCTCAACTTTTAATTTTTACATAATAGTGTAAACTAGCCATTTCCATGACAACAAATCTATCTAATCAGTAAAACCCCAAAATCAAAGTTTCATTTTTTCCACCTCAAGCCCAAAATCTAGAAGCAGTTTCCAAGTAGAAACAAAAGTACTTATATTTTTTTTTCTTTACCCAAAGCAGTCAATTTAGCAATCTTTGCTAACTCCATCAACTTTTGCAGCCATTCATCCATTGTGAGGATTGAAATGTCCTTCCATTTTTGTCTATAAAGTAATCTTGTTGCTGTCAACATATATAACATCAAAGTTCCAATTTTTTCCCCAAGTCTTTTTCCATTAAACCCAAAAGAAAAGTTTCTGGTTTTATCTTTATATTCACTTTAAGAATTCTCTGTATTAGAATATGAATCCTATTCCAATATTTCTTTGCTTTAACACATGTCCACCATAAATGCTCAAAGGTCCCTTCTTTACATTTACATTTCCAACATTCATTTGAAATACCCTTATACATTCTAGATAACTTGTCTGGTGTTAAATACCAGCGATACATCATCTTATAGAAATTTTCTTTTAAATTGTAGTTTAATGTAAACTTTAAAACTTTCGTCCACCTATTCTCCCTTTGTTCAAGCATAACATTATATCCAAAATTCCTTGCCCGCTGAATCATACAATGCTTTACATGTTCACTTTCGAAATTCAATTTCAATAGGGTTTTATAGACCTTAACAATAATATGTTCATGCCTACTGGCGTAGGCTGTAGAGGGAGCTACGTTTGAAAAGCATTTGCAAGCTGCAACTGGTCTAAAATACAGGGATAAAAGCAGGAATTTTTTTTAGATTTTTTTTTATCCATCTTTACTATTTTTATAAATAATTCAAGGTGGGGAACATAACTAATACTCTATCCTCCTACTATTTGCCCTATAACAACAACTCTGGAAGAGAGTTGAGCTGAGACCAAAAGACTGGTCCCAAATCACCTAGTCAATTTTTCATGCATAACATAGGACTAGAATTCAGTCTCCTATTTTCTAATTTGATGCATTAATCACTAAGCTCAACTGGTTAAATATTTTGGACGCTTACTGATACTCTCATGTACTGTAACACCTCGGTCCCATCAATCTGATGATGCCATCTTGTGATAGAAGGAGTTGCAGTTTCTCTACTGCATTTTCTCTACTATGCATGCAATTCCTAATGAGGCAATGGATGCAGAGTTTGTTAAACCAAAGCCATAAGGCATACTTTTTCCATTTCTTTATCATTAGACTAGTATAGCATAATGCTAAATTTACTATTCAAATAGTCACATACTGTAGTATAGACTTGAGTACACTCTCTGTCTCCTATTTCCTTCTTTCCTTGCCCTCCTCTTTCTTTAATCACAACTAGGAGAATATCCAATTGCCGTGGGACAAATTCAAAGTCCTCTCAAGACTGAAATTTCAAACCTTTGTCTGAGCTATGATAGCATTGGCATTGCCTGGGCTACTGTAAAAACCAGACATTTCCTATTTACTAGTTTTATATTTCCCAAATGCTACTCCCCAGCTGTTGACTTCAGTAAACACTCAAAATATACAAGCTAATAATAATAATAATAATAATAATAATAATAATAATAATAATAATAATAATAATAAAGTTGGAAGGGACCCTGGAGGTCATCTAGTCCAACCCCCTGCTCAGGCAGGAAACCCTATACCATTTCAGACAAATGGCTGTCCAGTCTCTTCTTAAAAACTTCCAGTGTTGGAGCATTCACCACTTCTGGAGGCAGGTTGT